>NC_069502.1:769202639-769350139 GCF_027579735.1 Bombina bombina
TTTTTTATGAATTGCTTCTCCATCTGACTCAACTATTCTCAGCCTGGATCTTTGGACACACTCCCTAAGATACCACTGCTTTCTGCTACAGGTGTTACTTTAGGTCTAAGGGTAAACTCATATTATAGTTAAATATATTTTAATTTTCTAATCACACACACACACACACCCTTGACTTGTTCCCAGTTGGTTTGATTGAGAGCTTGCATTTGTTTGGCTGGTTTAGGGACCCAGGTTTTGGGAGAGACCTTGACGTGGTACCTGGGCTTATCCCATTTGGCCAGATACGGTAACTAACTCTTCCATTGTTACTTTTAATCTTAGCTGAAAGCTTGCAAGCGTGTGCTAGACTTCCTCTGTGTGATGTATTAATTTGTTTTGTAATTTTCCCTATGGGCCTTGCACCCAGACCTGTCTGGGGTTAACTGCCTGGGACTCTGGGGACCTTGCAGCTGCCTGAGAGTGCTATTTAGCACCCAGGGCTGTGCATGTTGCAGGGTCATATGATCTGTATTCAGTCTGAGAGTGCAGTCTCCTTCCATGTTTTGTATAGATCTAGGGTGATTACATAAGTCTGTGAACCCTTGGCTTGTTCCCAGTTTGTTTGATTGAGAGCTTGCATTTGTTTGGCTGTTTTAGGGACCCAGGTTTTGGGAGAGACCTTGGTGTGGTACCTGGTATATACGGGGTATGTATAAAAGGCCCAGGTTAGTGCAGAAACGTTGGAACCTAATAACCCAATAAAATTGTGAAATTGAAGAGCTGAGTCCTATGATAATTTTGGCATTTAGCTCTTTTGCTGCCCAGAGGAGAAAAAAAACAAAAACATCATCTTGAAAAAATAAAAACACCCAAAAAACAACAACAAACACCTAACACTAAACCCCAAGATGGTACCCCACAAAGGTGATAATGGTGGCGCTTCTTCTTTATCTTGGCAGCAGTCCATCCTCTTATCTTCATCCCAGCGGTGGGGGTGGCAGTGATGAAGCGGTGGACTTCATCTTCAGAGCTTGAACATGGAGGTCCTCTTTATGCGGTCACCAGCCGCACACTGAATTCGGAATGCAAGGTACCCCTTTTATATAGGGGTACCCTTGCATTTATATTGACTGATAATGCATATTCAAATTCAAATCAGCCAATGGAATGAAATCTTTCATGTCATTCTATTGGCTGATTTAAATTTGAACATGCAAATCAGCCAATAGGAATGCAAGGGTACCCCTATATAAAAGGGGTACTTCGCATTCCAATTTCTTTTTTTTCTTTTTGGTAATTTCTTTGTTGTTTTTTGTAAAGTTAGTGTTTGTTATTTTGTTTTTGTAATGTTAGGGTAATGTTAATATATATTTTTTTGCTGGTAATGTTAGGGTTTTTTATTTTAATAGTAATGGTAGGTTTTTTTTATTCTAAAAGGTAAGATTAGTTTTGTTTTTTTACTTTCACAGTTAAGTTTTTATTTTTTTAAAGATAGGTTTCTTTGGTAACGGTTAGTCTATTTTGGGTTAGTCTATTTTGGGTTAGTCTATTTTGGGTTGTTTTGGGGGTGTTAGGTTAGGGGGTTTAGATGTTAGTGTTTTTATTTGCTTTGGGGGGCTGGCGGTTTAGGGGTTAATAGTGTAGAGTTTTAGGGCTAGATTTATCAACGCTGAGGCATACAGGGGTGCATATACGCGCCCCTGTACGCCTCAGCTCGCCTGTGGCGGGGCGAAATTACCCGCAGGTAATTAACATTGCACATGAGCGCAATTTTGCGCTCGCGTGCAATCCCGCCCCCTGCCCGCTCACAGCCAATCACGCGTGGGCAGGAGCTGTCAATCTCCTTGGTCGGAGGAGATTGAATTTCGCCACAATAGAGGTGGCGAAGATGTTAGGGAAGCAGCGGTCTAGTGACCGCTGCTTGATAAATCACGGCGAGCAAGTTCTTGAGAGAACTTGCAGCAGTAGAGGCTTGATAAATCGAGCCCTTAGTATGGGATGTGGGGTGTGGTGGTTTAGGGGTTAATAGTGTACATAGGTAGCTTGTGATGTGGGAGGCTAGTGGTTTAGGGGTTAATAGTGTAAATAGATTGTTTGCAATGTGGGGGACTGGCGGTTTGGGGGTTAACAGTGTAGAGGTTTAGTTTGCAATGTGGATGGGCCGGCGGTTTAGGGTTTAACAGTGTAGAAACTTACTTTGCGGGGTGTGTGTGGTGGTTTAGGGGTTAATAGTGTAAAGAGGTAGTTTGCAATATAGGGCGGTTGGCGGTTTAGGGGTTCATAGTGAAGTTCAGTGCAACTGTTTCATCCTGACAAACTGTTTATACAACCTTTCAGGTCAGGTAAAAAGTTTGAGCAGTAAATGTGATTGTGTTTGCTCTATCGCATTTACTTTCAACTTGTAATAAGAGCGCATATTACCACTCTACACTACCCATAGAAAAAATGGGGAGTGTAAATTACTGTTTGTGCGAACAAATTTGCGGTAATTTTAACAGCGCACCACTTGTAATATGGATTTGAGCGCTAACGATATCGCTCCACTCGTATTCTGGCCCTTTAGGTGAAGTCAATGTATTTTAACTTTAATATCCAACTTAATTTAAGAAAATACATCTGTTTCATTTTAATGTTACAGTTTAGTGTCCATTTTTTCTAGTGCCATTTTTGTGTAAAGAATTCAACCTTTGACCTCTCATCCTTATCTTGTGATAGAAAACATGCTTTTTTTTTCTAAAACTTTAACTATATTACATTTTTTTCTTATGGTGAACACATGGAATGAATTAATTTTCCAGCTGCAGACTCATTTTGGCCTATGCAGTTTTGTTTATTAAACTTTTAGCCAGCATTGTGCGTTAGATGTTTAGGTCATTAAGGTTAAAGTTTTTGGCATTCTGGTGAAACAGGGTCTTTCATGTGGAACAGCTGGGATCAGTGTTAACATTTTTTTCAACAGGGGTGAGACATATTTTCAAGGGTCTAAGTATGAATGTGCTCCGTTTTTTTTTTGCCATCAGTTTTTCAGAGTACATTGGTAAATCAAGCATTGTAGTTTTAGGAGTTTTAAAGAATGTGCGTAGGATAAAATATCGGTTGCTGTCTGAGAGATTTTTTTTGTTTGGCATTCATGAAATTTTGTTGATTTAGAAAAAAAAAAACATCATGTTACCCCCTAAATTCAACCCAACCCCTATGTAATAAAAGAAAATATTTTTTTTTTATAAATTACATTAAACATGGCACTAATAGTTTACAATGCGCTATGCAGTTGTTAATATGCTGTCATTAAAGGGACATGAAACCCAAACTTTTCCTTTCATGATTTAGGTAGAACATACAATTTTAAATAACTTTCCTCTTTACTCCTATAATCAAATTTGCTTCATTCTCTTGGTATCATTTGTTGAATGAGCAGCAATGCATTACTGGTTTCTAACTGAACACATGAGTGAGCCATTGACAATCGGTATATATATATGCAACCACCAATCAGCAGCTAGAACCTAGGTTTGTTGCTGTGCCTGAGCTTTCCTAGATAAATCTTTCAGCAAAGGATAACGAAAGAAGGAAG
Organism: Bombina bombina; assembly: GCF_027579735.1. NCBI lineage: Eukaryota > Metazoa > Chordata > Amphibia > Anura > Bombinatoridae > Bombina > Bombina bombina. Next base: position 769,206,196 of record NC_069502.1, read on the forward strand.
CAAATGAAATAATAGATGTAAATTGGAAAGTTCTTTAAAATTATATGCTCTGTCTAAATCATGAATGCCTAATTATGACTTTACTGTCCTTTTAATTTGGTTATAATTTGCCATAATTTATCTTTTAAACATAAAGAGACAAAGTATTTTTTATGTATATATAGTATATATCAGCAAGTAAAAGACCATTAAAGTGAAAGTAAACCCTAGCGTTGTATAAACGCTAGGATTTACTATTTAAATAAATAAAGGGCACTTTCATTCAAGATTCTTCATGTAGAAAGCTCCTTTATTTGTTTCAACTGATTGCCGATTTTAGCTGCTACAGCAGCCCACGGCTAAAAATTTTTTTGGCTAAGAGGTGACGTTTTCATCTCCTAGCCAATAGCAGTGCAGTAAATCCGACTTGGCGCCCATGGGAGCCAGATTTACCGCACTGCTATTGGCTAAAAGGTGAAAAGGTCACCTCTTTGCCCAAAAATTTTTTAGCCGTTGGCTGCTGTAGTAGCTAAAATCGGAAATCGGTTGAAACAAATAAAGGAGCTTTCTACATGAAGTATCTTATACTTCATGAATGAAAGTGCCCTTTATATTAAGAATTTCTGGGGAAAAGCAAGCGGGGATACTTGCCTAGATGTGCTAATTTCCTATGCAAATATTTACATTGATTTAATTTTGAGACATGGAGGATTTTAATTTCAGTTTTTTATCTCCCCCCATAATTTTAATGAATTTTGGTTTAACCATGAAAATAGCTTTACCAATGCAGCAACCAGAAATATATCTCCTACTGATGAGTTCCAAAAAGAACGAAACAGGTTGTCTAGTGAGTGATTTCTGGTTTGCTGTAATAATCCTGTTAAAAGGATCACTGTGTCAAAACAGTATTTTGAAGTAAAAAAAACTGATAATTTGCATATCTAATTTGCATATCTTACCCACAATTCTCTTGTGCATTGGTAACATTGTATATTAAGAATTTCTGGGGAAAAGCAAGCGGGGATACTTGCCTAGATGTGCTAATTTCCTATGCAAATATTTACATTGATTTAATTTTGAGACATGGAGGATTTTAACTTCAGTTTTTTTATCTCCCCCCATAATTTTAATGAATTTTGGTTTATATATGTCTGTAAATACATATATACACATATAAATACTTAAATACATATGTAAACACATATAAACACAAACATATATATATATATATATATATACACATACACTCACCGACCACACTGAAGACGACTTGCTGAAGTTCAAACTGAGCATCAGAATGGGAAGAAAGGGGATTTAAGTAACTTTGAACGTGGCATGGTTGATGGTGCCAGATAGCCTGGTGTTAGTATTTCAAAAACTGCTGATCTACTAGGATTTTCACGCACAACCATCTCTAGGGTTTATAGAGAATGGTCCGAAAAAGAGAAAATATCCAGTGAGAGGCAGTTGTGTGGACGACAATGCCTTGTCAGAGGTCAGAGGAGAATGGGTAGACTGGTTCGAGATGATAGAAAGGCAACTGTAACTCAAATAAACACTCAATACAACCAAGGTATGCAGAATACCATCTCTGAATGCACAACACGTCGAACCTTGAAGCAGATGGGCTACAGCAGCAGAAGACGACACAGGGTGCAACTGCTGTCTGCTAAGAACAGGAAACTGAGGCTACAATTTGCACAGGCTCACCAAAATTGGACAATAGAAGATTGGAAAAACGTTGCCTGGTCTTATGAGTCTCTATTTCAGCTGGTCAGAATTTGGTGTAAACAACATGAAAGCATGAATCAACCCCTGCCTTGTATCAACGGTTCAGACTGCTGGTGGTGGTGTAATGGTATGGGGAATATTTTCTTGGCACACTTTGGGCCCCTTAGCACCAATTGAGCATTGTTTAAATGCCACAGCCTACCTGAGTGTATTGTTGGTGACCATGTCCATCCCTTTATGAATACAGTGTACCCACATTCTGATGGCTACTTCCAACAGGATAATGCACCATGTCACAAAGCTCAAATCATCTCAAACTGGTTTCTTGAACATGACAATGAGTTTACTGTACTCGAATGGCCCCCACAGTCACCAACTCACCTGATCTTAATCCAATAAAGCACCCTTTGGATGTGGTGAAAGGGGAGATTAGCATCATGGATGTGCAGTCGACATATCTGCAGCAACTGCGTGATGCTATCATATCAATATGGACCAAAATGTCTGAGGAATGTTTCCAACACCTTGTTGAATCTATGCCACAAAGAATTAAGGCAGTTCTGAAGGTAAAAGGGGGTCCAACCCGGTACTAGCAAGGTGTACCTAATAAAGTGGACGGTGAGTGTGTATATACTGTATATATATATATACAGTATATATATATATATACATATTTAGACATGTATATGTATGTATCTCTATGTTAAAGCCCTTAACAACCGCAATAAACCCGATATCGCTTGTGCCCAACTGTTCTCTCACAGTGGTACCTTTGAGTATTTGCTCTGTGTACATTACATAGAGGAGGCTCTTGTTTGTCACCTCTCCTTTGCAGGGATAATAGACGTTGTTAACGATGGTCAGCAATGCACAAACTACATGCCCTAACAAATTAAACCATGTATCTTTTTCTTTAGAATGTCGCTTTAATTAATAAAAGGCAGAGATAATGCTACAGTTTATCATTTTTTATATTCCTTTCTTGTGTTTAACGATTCATATATCACGGTCTCTCCCAAGGATTAAACAATTTCAATAACTTGTTATTGTATGTTTAGTTATTTTATTGGTGTACAAAAGAGGTTGATAAATGTATTTGAAGCTTAGTAACCAATTGTAGTTTTGAGAAACTACTCACACTTTATGAGGCACAATGAAGCCAATAGTAACACTGTAATCCTTAGTGATGTTGGTGTCTAAATGTTTCAGTTCCTAATGTAAGCATTTTCAGATTTTCTTTATTTGTGTCTCATATTTTTTTTTTTTTTTAATTAAATTTCAAAAATCTTTATTCAGAAATTGTGTCTCATATTTTAATCGAGTATGCTGAGCTGTGCAAATACCAGAATTTTAGGGTTGTGTCCAATGGAAATGTGGCACATAACAGAACAAAAAAAACAAATGCTGCTACTTAAAGGGACAGTATACACCAATTTTCATATAAATGCATGTAATAGACACTACTATAAAGAAGAATATGCACAGATTCTAATGTAAAAATGCAGTGTAAAACCTTTTACAGACTTAGAAGCTCACAGTTTATCACTGTTGATGAGGTTAGGCTGGAACACCTACTAAAATGAGCTGGGAAAGCAGGAACAGGCAGGCACAACCCCCCTGCATATGAAAAGACCCATTACACAAACAGGAGCAAGCAGGAATCTGTAGACATCAGTATACATCTAGCACTTTAGGGCTTGGTTAGGAGTCTGAATCTCAGCACAATGTTTTCTAAAAATAAGCAAAACTATAGATTTTTACAAAACTACTCCCAGATGGACTATATAAAGGAATCATCTACGAAACATTTATACAAAGAAATATCTAGTGTACAATGTACCTTATAAGAATGTGAAATAATAATAAGATTAAAGAATAGACATTTGTGGAAGCATTTTTTTTTACAGAAAGGGTGGTTAATTCATGTGGCTCCATTTATCAAGCAGTGGATGCTGCTCGGAGGCCCAACGTTTCAGGCTTGCTTAAAACAGAAGTTAAGAAGCAGCGGTCACACCTTTTAGGTGGCTGATTGAAATCATCCCATTCCCATATGATCGGGATGATTGACAGCCCCTGCTAGCGGCTGATTGGCCAGCAGTGAGCAGGGGCCAGCATTGCACAAGCTTGTGCAGTGATAAATACGGACAGCGTATGCAAATTATGTCTGCTCAACAAATGATAAAGCAACCCCATGGAATAAACTTCCATTAGAGGTGGTAAACTCAAGGACTACAAAAGAATTAAAAAATACCTGGGACACACATAAGGCTATCCTAAGAAATAAGTAAGTTTACACTACACATGTAATATGGATAAACTTGATCAGCCTTTTGGTTCTTATCTACCGTCAAAGTCTGTGTTTCTATGTTTATATTTAAATAAAGAATAATCTAAGATCCACTTTGTAGACCACTTAAAGGGACACTGAACCCAAAATTTTTCTTTTGTGATTCAGATAGAGCATGCAATTTTCAGCAACTTTCTAATTTACTCCTACTATCAAATTGTCTTCATTCTCTTAGTATCTTTATTTGAAAAGCAAGAATGTAAGTTTAGATGCCGGCTCATTTTTGGTGAACAACCTGGGTTGTCCTTGCTGATTGGCCAGCACCAATTAACAAGTGCTATCCAAGGTTCTGAACCAACAATTGGCTGGCTTCTTAGCTTAGATGCCTTCTTTTCCAAATAAAGATAGCAAGAGAATGAAGAAAAATTGATTATAGGAGTAAATTAGAAAGTTGCTTAAAATTGCATGCTCTATCTGAATCATGAAGGAAAAAATTTGGGTTCAGTGTCCCTTTAAAGTAAATGTAAACTTTAATGAATTAAAGCCCAGGATCAAACAATAATCTTAAAAACAGGAGCACTTTTATTAAAGTTAACAAAGACGCTTATTTTTAAAAATACTTATCTATGCGTTGTGGTAAACATAACGTTTGCCCGCAGCTAGGTGTTAAATCATTGTCTTTTTATTATGCACTTGTTAATTATGCAATTCTACTGCATTGAGTGGTCCTTTAAACCAGTCACAATGCTCTCCCAGAGGTTTCTGTTGGATTATTTTTGATAATTTATCTATCTTGAAGATATTATCACATATTGGGACAGATTACAAGTGGAGCGCAAACTTATCGTGCACCCCTAAATGGGCGATTTCGCCCGTTTACTGGAGCACAATAAATAACCAGCTATTACAAGTGGCTGGTTAATGCTACCGCGAGCCTGGTAGCAATTTGTGTTTAGGAAAATTAACCAGAGATAAGGCTCGCCGGAAACACAAATTATGAAGCAGCATTCTAAAGACCGCTGCTCCATAACCTGTCCGCCTGCTCTAGGCGGCGGACAGACATCGCCAGAAATCAACGCGATAGAATACGATCAGGTTGATTGACACCCCCTGCTAGTGGCCAATTGGCCGCCAATCTGCAGGGAGCGGTATTGCACCAGCAGTTCACAAGACATGATAAAGGCAGAGAGAGTATGCTGTCTGCATTTATCGATGTGCAGCGGACATGATCCGCAATATCGGATAATGTCCGCGAGCACAATGATAATTTTGCCCCCAGGTCTCAATAGGTATCAAACTTACAGTTTATTGGCTTTTTTTTTCTCTCCCGATCTGTGTTTTTCAAGTTCTGAGTGATCAAAATCCAAGCAATAACATAATGTCCGTATTGGGAAATATTTGGATTTGATCCCAGCAGATAACAGAAAAATCACCCATTTGATGTCAGGTCAGCAATGACATCTGTGATCACAATTCTCCTGACCACAGGTTTTGCACTTTATTTCAGAAACAAAATGGACACAAGGAATTCAACACATAAAAAGTGCTGAAAAAGTACAAAAACTGGACTTTTCAACATGTCTGACAGTATTCCAAGAGGATTTGGAATAATTATATTATCTTTGCATGTTTAATGTAGCCACAGACACCATTTTAGATATACAGGTGTGCTCATAAGTTTACATACCCTGGCAGAATTTATGATTTCTTGGCCATTTTTCAGAGAATATGAATGATAACACAACTTTTCTTTCACTCATGGTTACTGTTTGGCTGAAGCCATTTATTATCAATCAACTGTGTTTACTCTTTTTAAATCATAATGACAACAGAAACTACCCAAATGACCCTGATCAAAAGTTTACATACCCTGATGATTTTGGCCCGATAACATGTCCACAAGTTGACACAAAAGAGTTTGAATGGATATTAAAGGTAACCATCCTCACCTGTGATCTGTTTTCTTGTAATTAGTGTGTGTGTATAAAAGGTCAATGAGTTTCTGGACTCCTGACAGGCCCTTGCATCTTTCATCCAGTGTTGCACTGACGACTCTGGATTCTGAGTCATGGGGAAAGCAAAAGAATTGTCAAAGGATCTGTGGGAAAAGGTAGTTGAACTGTATAAAACAGGAAAGGGATATAAAAAGATATCCAAGGAATTGAGAATGCAAATTAGCAGCGTTCAAGTTCTAATAAAGAAGTGGAAAATGAGGGAGTAAACACAGTTGATTGATAATAAATGGCTTCAGCCAAACACTAACCATGAGTGAAAGAAAAGTTTTTGTTTTATCATTCATATTCTCTGAAAAATGGCCAAGAAATCATAAATTCTGCCAGGGTATGTAAACTTATGAGCACACCTGTATATCTAAAATGGTGTAACAAATTAAACCATGTATCTTTTTCTTTAGAATGTCGCTTTAATTAATAAAAGGCAGAGATAATGCTACAGTTTATCATTTTTTATATTCCTTTCTTGTGTTTAACGATTCATATATCACGGTCTCTCCCAAGGATTAAACAATTTCAATAACTTGTTATTGTATGTTTAGTTATTTTATTGGTGTACAAAAGAGGTTGATAAATGTATTTGAAGCTTAGTAACCAATTGTAGTTTTGAGAAACTACTCACACTTTATGAGGCACAATGAAGCCAATAGTAACACTGTAATCCTTAGTGATGTTGGTGTCTAAATGTTTCAGTTCCTAATGTAAGCATTTTCAGATTTTCTTTATTTGTGTCTCATATTTTTTTTTTTTTAATTAAATTTCAAAAATCTTTATTCAGAAATTGTGTCTCATATTTTAATCGAGTATGCTGAGCTGTGCAAATACCAGAATTTTAGGGTTGTGTCCAATGGAAATGTGGCACATAACAGAACAAAAAAAACAAATGCTGCTACTTAAAGGGACAGTATACACCAATTTTCATATAAATGCATGTAATAGACACTACTATAAAGAAGAATATGCACAGATTCTAATGTAAAAATGCAGTGTAAAACCTTTTACAGACTTAGAAGCTCACAGTTTATCACTGTTGATGAGGTTAGGCTGGAACACCTACTAAAATGAGCTGGGAAAGCAGGAACAGGCAGGCACAACCCCCCTGCATATGAAAAGACCCATTACACAAACAGGAGCAAGCAGGAATCTGTAGACATCAGTATACATCTAGCACTTTAGGGCTTGGTTAGGAGTCTGAATCTCAGCACAATGTTTTCTAAAAATAAGCAAAACTATAGATTTTTACAAAACTACTCCCAGATGGACTATATAAAGGAATCATCTACGAAACATTTATACAAAGAAATATCTAGTGTACAATGTACCTTATAAGAATGTGAAATAATAATAAGATTAAAGAATAGACATTTGTGGAAGCATTTTTTTTTACAGAAAGGGTGGTTAATTCATGTGGCTCCACTTATCAAGCAGTGGATGCTGCTCGGAGGCCCAACGTTTCAGGCTTGCTTAAAACAGAAGTTAAGAAGCAGCGGTCACACCTTTTAGGTGGCTGATTGAAATCATCCCATTCCCATATGATCGGGATGATTGACAGCCCCTGCTAGCGGCTGATTGGCCAGCAGTGAGCAGGGGCCAGCATTGCACAAGCTTGTGCAGTGATAAATACGGACAGCGTATGCAAATTATGTCTGCTCAACAAATGATAAAGCAACCCCATGGAATAAACTTCCATTAGAGGTGGTAAACTCAAGGACTACAAAAGAATTAAAAAATACCTGGGACACACATAAGGCTATCCTAAGAAATAAGTAAGTTTACACTACACAAGTAATATGGATAAACTTGATCAGCCTTTTGGTTCTTATCTACCGTCAAAGTCTGTGTTTCTATGTTTATATTTAAATAAAGAATAATCTAAGATCCACTTTGTAGACCACTTAAAGGGACACTGAACCCAAAATTTTTCTTTTGTGATTCAGATAGAGCATGCAATTTTCAGCAACTTTCTAATTTACTCCTACTATCAAATTGTCTTCATTCTCTTAGTATCTTTATTTGAAAAGCAAGAATGTAAGTTTAGATGCCGGCTCATTTTTGGTGAACAACCTGGGTTGTCCTTGCTGATTGGCCAGCACCAATTAACAAGTGCTATCCAAGGTTCTGAACCAACAATTGGCTGGCTTCTTAGCTTAGATGCCTTCTTTTCCAAATAAAGATAGCAAGAGAATGAAGAAAAATTGATTATAGGAGTAAATTAGAAAGTTGCTTAAAATTGCATGCTCTATCTGAATCATGAAGGAAAAAATTTGGGTTCAGTGTCCCTTTAAAGTAAATGTAAACTTTAATGAATTAAAGCCCAGGATCAAACAATAATCTTAAAAACAGGAGCACTTTTATTAAAGTTAACAAAGACGCTTATTTTTAAAAATACTTATCTATGCGTTGTGGTAAACATAACGTTTGCCCGCAGCTAGGTGTTAAATCATTGTCTTTTTATTATGCACTTGTTAATTATGCAATTCTACTGCATTGAGTGGTCCTTTAAACCAGTCACAATGCTCTCCCAGAGGTTTCTGTTGGATTATTTTTGATAATTTATCTATCTTGAAGATATTATCACATATTGGGACAGATTACAAGTGGAGCGCAAACTTATCGTGCACCCCTAAATGGGCGATTTCGCCCGTTTACTGGAGCACAATAAATAACCAGCTATTACAAGTGGCTGGTTAATGCTACCGCGAGCCTGGTAGCAATTTGTGTTTAGGAAAATTAACCAGAGATAAGGCTCGCCGGAAACACAAATTATGAAGCAGCATTCTAAAGACCGCTGCTCCATAACCTGTCCGCCTGCTCTAGGCGGCGGACAGACATCGCCAGAAATCAACGCGATAGAATACGATCAGGTTGATTGACACCCCCTGCTAGTGGCCAATTGGCCGCCAATCTGCAGGGAGCGGTATTGCACCAGCAGTTCACAAGACATGATAAAGGCAGAGAGAGTATGCTGTCTGCATTTATCGATGTGCAGCGGACATGATCCGCAATATCGGATAATGTCCGCGAGCACAATGATAATTTTGCCCCCAGGTCTCAATAGGTATCAAACTTACAGTTTATTGGCTTTTTTTTTCTCTCCCGATCTGTGTTTTTCAAGTTCTGAGTGATCAAAATCCAAGCAATAACATAATGTCCGTATTGGGAAATATTTGGATTTGATCCCAGCAGATAACAGAAAAATCACCCATTTGATGTCAGGTCAGCAATGACATCTGTGATCACAATTCTCCTGACCACAGGTTTTGCACTTTATTTCAGAAACAAAATGGACACAAGGAATTCAACACATAAAAAGTGCTGAAAAAGTACAAAAACTGGACTTTTCAACATGTCTGACAGTATTCCAAGAGGATTTGGAATAATTATATTATCTTTGCATGTTTAATGTAGCCACAGACACCATTTTAGATATACAGGTGTGCTCATAAGTTTACATACCCTGGCAGAATTTATGATTTCTTGGCCATTTTTCAGAGAATATGAATGATAACACAACTTTTCTTTCACTCATGGTTACTGTTTGGCTGAAGCCATTTATTATCAATCAACTGTGTTTACTCTTTTTAAATCATAATGACAACAGAAACTACCCAAATGACCCTGATCAAAAGTTTACATACCCTGATGATTTTGGCCCGATAACATGTCCACAAGTTGACACAAAAGAGTTTGAATGGATATTAAAGGTAACCATCCTCACCTGTGATCTGTTTTCTTGTAATTAGTGTGTGTGTATAAAAGGTCAATGAGTTTCTGGACTCCTGACAGGCCCTTGCATCTTTCATCCAGTGTTGCACTGACGACTCTGGATTCTGAGTCATGGGGAAAGCAAAAGAATTGTCAAAGGATCTGTGGGAAAAGGTAGTTGAACTGTATAAAACAGGAAAGGGATATAAAAAGATATCCAAGGAATTGAGAATGCAAATTAGCAGCGTTCAAGTTCTAATAAAGAAGTGGAAAATGAGGGAGTAAACACAGTTGATTGATAATAAATGGCTTCAGCCAAACACTAACCATGAGTGAAAGAAAAGTTTTTGTTTTATCATTCATATTCTCTGAAAAATGGCCAAGAAATCATAAATTCTGCCAGGGTATGTAAACTTATGAGCACACCTGTATATCTAAAATGGTGTAACAAATTAAACCATGTATCTTTTTCTTTAGAATGTCGCTTTAATTAATAAAAGGCAGAGATAATGCTACAGTTTATCATTTTTTATATTCCTTTCTTGTGTTTAACGATTCATATATCACGGTCTCTCCCAAGGATTAAACAATTTCAATAACTTGTTATTGTATGTTTAGTTATTTTATTGGTGTACAAAAGAGGTTGATAAATGTATTTGAAGCTTAGTAACCAATTGTAGTTTTGAGAAACTACTCACACTTTATGAGGCACAATGAAGCCAATAGTAACACTGTAATCCTTAGTGATGTTGGTGTCTAAATGTTTCAGTTCCTAATGTAAGCATTTTCAGATTTTCTTTATTTGTGTCTCATATTTTTTTTTTTAATTAAATTTCAAAAATCTTTATTCAGAAATTGTGTCTCATATTTTAATTGAGTATGCTGAGCTGTGCAAATACCAGAATTTTAGGGTTGTGTCCAATGGAAATGTGGCACATAACAGAACAAAAAAAACAAATGCTGCTACTTAAAGGGACAGTATACACCAATTTTCATATAAATGCATGTAATAGACACTACTATAAAGAAGAATATGCACAGATTCTAATGTAAAAATGCAGTGTAAAACCTTTTACAGACTTAGAAGCTCACAGTTTATCACTGTTGATGAGGTTAGGCTGGAACACCTACTAAAATGAGCTGGGAAAGCAGGAACAGGCAGGCACAACCCCCCTGCATATGAAAAGACCCATTACACAAACAGGAGCAAGCAGGAATCTGTAGACATCAGTATACATCTAGCACTTTAGGGCTTGGTTAGGAGTCTGAATCTCAGCACAATGTTTTCTAAAAATAAGCAAAACTATAGATTTTTACAAAACTACTCCCAGATGGACTATATAAAGGAATCATCTACGAAACATTTATACAAAGAAATATCTAGTGTACAATGTACCTTATAAGAATGTGAAATAATAATAAGATTAAAGAATAGACATTTGTGGAAGCATTTTTTTTTACAGAAAGGGTGGTTAATTCATGTGGCTCCATTTATCAAGCAGTGGATGCTGCTCGGAGGCCCAACGTTTCAGGCTTGCTTAAAACAGAAGTTAAGAAGCAGCGGTCACACCTTTTAGGTGGCTGATTGAAATCATCCCATTCCCATATGATCGGGATGATTGACAGCCCCTGCTAGCGGCTGATTGGCCAGCAGTGAGCAGGGGCCAGCATTGCACAAGCTTGTGCAGTGATAAATACGGACAGCGTATGCAAATTATGTCTGCTCAACAAATGATAAAGCAACCCCATGGAATAAACTTCCATTAGAGGTGGTAAACTCAAGGACTGCAAAAGAATTAAAAAATACCTGGGACACACATAAGGCTATCCTAAGAAATAAGTAAGTTTACACTACACAAGTAATATGGATAAACTTGATCAGCCTTTTGGTTCTTATCTACCGTCAAAGTCTGTGTTTCTATGTTTATATTTAAATAAAGAATAATCTAAGATCCACTTTGTAGACCACTTAAAGGGACACTGAACCCAAAATTTTTCTTTTGTGATTCAGATAGAGCATGCAATTTTCAGCAACTTTCTAATTTACTCCTACTATCAAATTGTCTTCATTCTCTTAGTATCTTTATTTGAAAAGCAAGAATGTAAGTTTAGATGCCGGCTCATTTTTGGTGAACAACCTGGGTTGTCCTTGCTGATTGGCCAGCACCAATTAACAAGTGCTATCCAAGGTTCTGAACCAACAATTGGCTGGCTTCTTAGCTTAGATGCCTTCTTTTCCAAATAAAGATAGCAAGAGAATGAAGAAAAATTGATTATAGGAGTAAATTAGAAAGTTGCTTAAAATTGCATGCTCTATCTGAATCATGAAGGAAAAAATTTGGGTTCAGTGTCCCTTTAAAGTAAATGTAAACTTTAATGAATTAAAGCCCAGGATCAAACAATAATCTTAAAAACAGGAGCACTTTTATTAAAGTTAACAAAGACGCTTATTTTTAAAAATACTTATCTATGCGTTGTGGTAAACATAACGTTTGCCCGCAGCTAGGTGTTAAATCATTGTCTTTTTATTATGCACTTGTTAATTATGCAATTCTACTGCATTGAGTGGTCCTTTAAACCAGTCACAATGCTCTCCCAGAGGTTTCTGTTGGATTATTTTTGATAATTTATCTATCTTGAAGATATTATCACATATTGGGACAGATTACAAGTGGAGCGCAAACTTATCGTGCACCCCTAAATGGGCGATTTCGCCCGTTTACTGGAGCACAATAAATAACCAGCTATTACAAGTGGCTGGTTAATGCTACCGCGAGCCTGGTAGCAATTTGTGTTTAGGAAAATTAACCAGAGATAAGGCTCGCCGGAAAAACAAATTATGAAGCAGCATTCTAAAGACCGCTGCTCCATAACCTGTCCGCCTGCTCTAGGCGGCGGACAGACATCGCCAGAAATCAACGCGATAGAATACGATCAGGTTGATTGACACCCCCTGCTAGTGGCCAATTGGCCGCCAATCTGCAGGGAGCGGTATTGCACCAGCAGTTCACAAGACATGATAAAGGCAGAGAGAGTATGCTGTCTGCATTTATCGATGTGCAGCGGACATGATCCGCAATATCGGATAATGTCCGCGAGCACAATGATAATTTTGCCCCCAGGTCTCAATAGGTATCAAACTTACAGTTTATTGGCTTTTTTTTTCTCTCCCGATCTGTGTTTTTCAAGTTCTGAGTGATCAAAATCCAAGCAATAACATAATGTCCGTATTGGGAAATATTTGGATTTGATCCCAGCAGATAACAGAAAAATCACCCATTTGATGTCAGGTCAGCAATGACATCTGTGATCACAATTCTCCTGACCACAGGTTTTGCACTTTATTTCAGAAACAAAATGGACACAAGGAATTCAACACATAAAAAGTGCTGAAAAAGTACAAAAACTGGACTTTTCAACATGTCTGACAGTATTCCAAGAGGATTTGGAATAATTATATTATCTTTGCATGTTTAATGTAGCCACAGACACCATTTTAGATATACAGGTGTGCTCATAAGTTTACATACCCTGGCAGAATTTATGATTTCTTGGCCATTTTTCAGAGAATATGAATGATAACACAACTTTTCTTTCACTCATGGTTACTGTTTGGCTGAAGCCATTTATTATCAATCAACTGTGTTTACTCTTTTTAAATCATAATGACAACAGAAACTACCCAAATGACCCTGATCAAAAGTTTACATACCCTGATGATTTTGGCCCGATAACATGTCCACAAGTTGACACAAAAGAGTTTGAATGGATATTAAAGGTAACCATCCTCACCTGTGATCTGTTTTCTTGTAATTAGTGTGTGTGTATAAAAGGTCAATGAGTTTCTGGACTCCTGACAGGCCCTTGCATCTTTCATCCAGTGTTGCACTGACGACTCTGGATTCTGAGTCATGGGGAAAGCAAAAGAATTGTCAAAGGATCTGTGGGAAAAGGTAGTTGAACTGTATAAAACAGGAAAGGGATATAAAAAGATATCCAAGGAATTGAGAATGCAAATTAGCAGCGTTCAAGTTCTAATAAAGAAGTGGAAAATGAGGGAGTAAACACAGTTGATTGATAATAAATGGCTTCAGCCAAACACTAACCATGAGTGAAAGAAAAGTTTTTGTTTTATCATTCATATTCTCTGAAAAATGGCCAAGAAATCATAAATTCTGCCAGGGTATGTAAACTTAAGAGCACAACTGTATATATATATATATCTCAATATATGGTCCAGCTTTATTAAAGTGAAAGTCAACCATAGTGTTTTTGAAACACTAGGGTTGACTGTTGAAACAAATAAAGGGCACAAATTCATGAAGTATAATATAATTCATGCAGAAAGTGCCTTTATTTGTTTCAACCTTTCACCGTACTTAACTGCTACAGCAGCCCATGGCTTAGCAAATAGCCATGCGGTAAATCCGGCTCCCATGGGCACCAAACTGGATTTACCGCACGGTTATTGCTAAGAGATGAAAACATCACCTCTTAGCAAAAAAATTTTGGGGCCGTGGGCTGCCATAGCAGCTAAGAACGGTGAACTGTTGGAACAAATAAAGGCACTTTCTGCATGAAGTATCTTTATTTGTTTCAACAGTCAACACTAGTGTTTCAAAAATGAAAAAAAACTTTTAAAGGGACACTGAACCCAAATTTTTTATTTCATGATTCAGATAGAGCATGCAATTTTAAGCAACTTTCTACTTTACTTCTATTATCAATTTTTCTTTGTTCTCTTATTATCTTTATTTGAAAAAGAAGGTATCTAAGCTAAAGAGCCAGCCAATTTTTGCTTCAGTATCCTGGACAGCACTTGTTTATTGGTAGGTGAATTTATCCACCAATCAGCAAGAACAACCCAGGTTGTTCACCAAAAATGGGCCGGCATCTAAACTTACATTCTTGCTTTTCAAATAAAGATACCAAGAGAATGAAGAAAATGTTATTATAGGAGTAAATTAGAAAGTTGCTTAAAATTGCACGCCCTATCTGAAACAAATTTGGGTTCAGTGTCCCTTTAACCCTATTTTCATCACTGTTGTATAGTCACTCATTAGAGGGCACGACAGACATTTACACCTGAATATGTGTATAATAGACAGATACGTAAAATCCTGTACGGCTAGCGAGATCTGCAGGAAACGTGAGAAACCAGAAATCATGACCGCAACATCAAGAAAACAGAATTTATGCTTACCTGATAAATTACTTTCTCCAACGGTGTGTCCGGTCCACGGCGTCATCCTTACTTGTGGGAAATATCTCTTCCCCAACAGGAAATGGCAAAGAGTCCCAGCAAAGCTGGCCATATAGTCCCTCCTAGGCTCCGCCCACCCCAGTTATTCGACCGACGGCCAGGAGGAAAAAATAGGAGAAACCATATGGTACCGTGCTGACTGTAGTTAGAGAAAATAATTCATCAGACCTGACCTAAAAAACCAGGGCGGGCCGTGGACCGGACACACCGTTGGAGAAAGTAATTTATCAGGTAAGCATAAATTCTGTTTTCTCCAACATTGGTGTGTCCGGTCCACGGCGTCATCCTTACTTGTGGGAACCAATACCAAAGCTTTAGGACACGGATGAAGGGAGGGAGCCAATCAGGTTACCTAAACGGAAGGCACCACGGCTTGCAAAACCTTTCTCCCAAAAATAGCCTCCGAAGAAGCAAAAGTATCAAATTTGTAAAATTTGGCAAAAGTGTGCAGTGAAGACCAAGTCGCTGCCTTACATATCTGATCAACAGAAGCCTCGTTCTTGAAGGCCCATGTGGAAGCCACAGCCCTAGTGGAGTGAGCTGTGATTCTTTCAGGAGGCTGCCGTCCGGCAGTCTCGTAAGCCAATCGGATGATGCTTTTAAGCCAAAAGGAAAGAGAGGTAGAAGTCGCTTTTTGACCTCTCCTTTTACCAGAATAGACGACAAACAGAGAAGATGTTTGTCTGAAATCTTTTGTAGCTTCTAAATAGAATTTTAGAGCACGGACTACGTCCAAATTGTGTAACAAACGTTCCTTCTTTGAAACTGGATTCGGACACAAAGAAGGTACAACTATCTCCTGGTTAATATTTTTGTTAGAAACAACCTTTGGAAGAAAACCAGGCTTAGTACGCAAAACCACCTTATCTGCATGGAACACCAGATAGGGCGGAGAACACTGTAGAGCAGATAACTCTGAAACTCTTCTAGCAGAAGAAATAGCAACCAAAAACAAAACTTTCCAAGATAACAACTTAATATCTATGGAATGTAGAGGTTCAAACAGAACCCCTTGAAGAACTGAGAGAACTAGATTTAAACTCCAGGGAGGAGTCAAAGGTCTGTAAACAGGCTTGATCCTAACCAGAGCCTGAACAAATGCTTGAACATCTGGCACAGCTGCCAGTCGTTTGTGTAGTAAGACAGATAAGGCAGAAATCTGTCCCTTTAGAGAACTCGCAGATAATCCTTTATCCAAACCTTCTTGCAGAAAGGAAAGAATCTTAGGAATTTTTATCTTATTCCATGGGAATCCCTTGGATTCACACCAGCAGATATATCTTTTCCATATTTTATGGTAAATCTTTCTAGTTACCGGTTTTCTGGCCTGAACCAGAGTATCTATCACAGAATCGGAAAACCCACGCTTTGATAGAATCAAGCGTTCAATCTCCAAGCCGTCAGCTGGAGGGAGACCAGATTTGGATGTTCGAATGGACCCTGAACAAGAAGGTCCTGTCTCAAAGGTAGCTTCCATGGTGGAACCGATGACATATTCACCAGGTCTGCATACCAAGTCCTGCGTGGCCACGCAGGAGCTATCAAGATCACCGAGGCCCTCTCCTGTTTGATCCTGGCTACCAGCCTGGGAATGAGAGGAAACGGTGGAAACACATAAGCTAGGTTGAAGGTCCAAGGTGCTACTAGTGCATCCACTAGAGTCGCCTTGGGATCCCTGGATCTGGACCCGTAGCAAGGAACCTTGAAGTTCTGACGAGACGCCATCAGATCCATGTCTGGAATGCCCCATAATTGAGTCAACTGGGCAAAGATCTCCGGGTGGAGTTCCCACTCCCCCGGATGGAATGTCTGATGACTCAGATAATCCGCTTCCCAGTTTTCCACACCTGGGATGTGGATCGCAGATAGATGGCAGGAGTGATCCTCCGCCCATTGTATTATTTTGGTCACTTCTTTCATCGCCAGGGAACTCCTTGTTCCCCCCTGATGATTGATATACGCAACAGTCGTCATGTTGTCTGATTGGAATCTTATGAATCTGGCCTTTGCAAGCTGAGGCCAAGCCCTGAGAGCATTGAATATCGCTCTTAGTTCCAGAATGTTTATCGGGAGAAGAGACTCTTCCCGAGACCATAGTCCCTGAGCTTTCAGGGATTCCCAGACCGCGCCCCAGCCCACTAGACTGGCGTCGGTCGTGACAATGACCCACTCTGGTCTGCGGAAGCTCATTCCCTGGGATAGGTGGCCCAGGGTTAGCCACCAACGGAGTGAATCTCTGGTCTTCTAATCTACTTGAATCACTGGAGACAAGTCTGTATAGTCCCCATTCCACTGTTTCAGCATGCACAATTGTAATGGTCTTAGATGAATTCGCGCAAAAGGAACTATGTCCATTGCTGCAACCATCAACCCTACTACTTCCATGCACTGAGCTATGGAAGGACGTGGAACAGAATGAAGAACTTGACAAGCGCTTAGAAGTTTTGACTTTCTGACATCTGTCAGAAAAATCCTCATTTCTAAGGAATCTATTATTGTTCCCAAGAAGGGAACTCTTGTTGACGGAGACAGAGAACTTTTTTCTATGTTCACCTACCATCCGTGAGATCTGAGAAAGGCCAGAACGATGTCTGTATGAGCCTTTGCTTTTGAAAGGGACGACGCTTGTATTAGAATGTCGTCCAAGTATGGTACTACTGCAATGCCCCTCGGTCTTAGAACCGCTAGAAGGGACCCGAGTACCTTTGTGAAAATCCTTGGAGCAGTGGCTAATCTGAATGGGAGGGCCACAAACTGGTAATGTTTGTCCAGAAAGGCGAACCTTAGGAACTGATGATGTTCTTTGTGGATAGGAATATGTAGGTACGCATCCTTTAGATCCACGGTAGTCATAAATTGACCTTCCTGGATAGTGGGTAGAATCGTTCGAATTGGTTTCCATTTTGAACGATGGTACCCTGAGAAATTTGTTTAGGATCTTTAAATCCAGAATAGGTCTGAAGGTTCCCTCTTTTTTGGGAACTACGAACAGATTTGAGTAAAATCCCATTCCTTGTTCCGTCATTGGAACTGGGTGTATCACTCCCATCTTTAACAGTTCTTCTACACAATGTAAGAACGCCTGTCTCTTTATTTGGTTTGAGGATAAGTGAGACATGTGGAACCTTCCCCTTGGGGGTAGTTCCTTGAATTCCAGAAGATAACCCTGAGAAACTATTTCTAGCGTCCAGGGATCCTGAACATCTCTTGCCCAAGCCTGAGCAAAGAGAGAGAGTCTGCCCCCCACTAGATCCGGTCCCGGATCAGGGGCTACTCCTTCATGCTGTTTTGTTAGCGGTAGCAGGCTTCTTGGCCTGCTTACCCTTGTTCCAGCCTTGCATCGGTTTCCAGGCTGGTTTGGATTGTGAGGCATTACCCTCTTGCTTAGAGGATGCAGAATTAGAGGCCGGTCCGTTCCTGAAATTACGAAAGGAACGAAAATTAGACTTATTCTTGGCCTTGAAAGGCCTATCTTGTGGGAGGGCGTGGCCCTTTCCCCCAGTGATGTCTGAGATAATCTCTTTCAATTCTGGTCCAAAGAGAGTTTTACCCTTGAAGGGGATGTTAAGCAATTTTGTCTTGGATGATACATCCGCTGACCAAGAGTTTAGCCAAAGCGCTCTGCGCGCCACAATTGCAAACCCTGAATTTTTCGCCGCTAATCTAGCTAATTGCAAAGCGGCATCTAAAATAAAAGAGTTAGCCAACTTAAGTGCGTGAACTCTGTCCATAACTTCCTCATATGGAGTCTCTCTACTGAGCGCCTTTTCTAGTTCCTCGAACCAGAACCACGCTGCTGTAGTGACAGGAACAATGCACGAAATGGGTTGTAGAAGGTAACCTTGCTGTACAAAAATCTTTTTAAGCAAACCCTCCAATTTTTTATCCATAGGATCTTTGAAAGCACAACTATCCTCGATAGGAATAGTAGTGTGCTTGTTTAGAGTAGAAACTGCCCCCTCGACCTTGGGGACTGTCTGCCATAAGTCCTTTCTGGGGTCGACCATAGGAAATAATTTCTTAAATATAGGAGGGGGAACAAAAGGTATGCCGGGCTTCTCCCACTCCTTATTCACTATGTCCGCCACCCGCTTGGGTATAGGAAAAGCGTTGGGGTCCACCGGAACCTCTAGGAACTTGTCCATCTTGTATAATTTTTCTGGAATAACCAAGTTGTCACAATCATCCAGAGTAGATAACACCTACTTAAGCAGTGCGCGGAGATGCTCTTATTTAAATTTAAATGTCACAACATCAGGTTCAGCCTGTTGAGAAATTTTTCCTGAATCTGAAATTTCCCCATCTGACAAAACCTCCCTCATGGCCCCTTCAGATTGGTGTGAGGGTATGACAGAACAATTATCATCAGCGCCCTCCTGCTCTTCAGTGTTTAAAACAGAGCAATCGCGCTTTCTCTGGCATGCAGGCATTTTGGATAAAATATTTGCTATGGAGTTATCCATTACAGCCGTCAATTGTTGCATGGTAATAAGCATAGGCGCGCTAGAAGTACTAGGGGCCTCCTGCGTGGGCACAACTGGTATAGACACAGAATGAGATGATGTAGAACCATGTCTACTCCCTTCATCTGATGAATCATCTTGGGCAACTTCATTATCTGTGACAGTATTGTCCTTACATTGTTTGGACGCTATGGCACAATTATCACACAATTTTGAAGGGGGAGACACATTGAATTTCATACATATAGAACATAGCTTATCTGAAGGCACATACATGTTAAACAGGCTTGTCAATAAAGCACAAAAACCGTTTTAAAACAAAACCGTTACTGTCTCTTTAAATTTTAAACAGAGCACACTTTATTACTGAATATGTGAAAAAATATGAAGGAATTGTTCAAAATTTACCAAAATTTCACCACAGTGTCTTAAAGCATTAAAAGTATTGCACACCAATTTTCAGAGCTTTAACCCTTAAAATAACGAAACCGGAGCCGGTTACAGATTTAACCCCTATACAGTCCCAGCTACAGCCTTTGCTGTGACTTTACCAAGCCCAGAGGGGAATACGATACCAAATGACGCCTTCTAGGAACTTTTCCAACTACTTTCAGGTCCTCACACATGCATCTGCATGTCTTGCTCTCAAAAACAACTGCGCAGTAATGGCGCGAAAATGAGGCTCAGCCTACAACTGGGAAGGCCCTTCCTGACTGGAAAAGGTGTCTAACATAGTGCCTGACGTTAAAAAACGTTCCCCAAGTTTATAAGTGTGAATTATCAGCATAAACATGTATAAAATGTCCAAATAAAGCAATCGATTTAGCCCATAAAAGTGTCTACCAGTTTTATAGCCCATATTAAGCCCTTTATTCTGTTTGAGACTAAGAAAATGGCTTACCGGTCCCCATGAGGGGAAATGACAGCCTTCCAGCATTACACAGTCTTGTTAGAAATATGGCTAGTCATACCTTAAGCAGAAAAGTCTGCTAACTGTTTCCCCCAACTGAAGTTACTTCATCTCAACAGTCCTATGTGGAAACAGCAATCGATTTTAGTTACTGTCTGCTAAAATCATCTTCCTCTCACAAACAGAAATCTTCATCTTTTCTGTTTCAGAGTAAATAGTACATACCAGCACTATTTTAAAATAACAAACTCTTGATAGTAGAATAAAAAAAACTACAACTAAACACCACATACTCTTAACCATCTCCGTGGAGATGTTGCCTGTGCAACGGCAAAGAGAATGCTGGGGTGGGCGGAGCCTAGGAGGGACTATATGGCCAGCTTTGCTGGGACTCTTTGCCATTTCCTGTTGGGGAAGAGATATTTCCCACAAGTAAGGATGACGCCGTGGACCGGACACACCAATGTTGGAGAAATGGTGTTTAACACTCTTACTGACTTTGTTTTTTATTTCATATTATTTGTATTATATTTATTATATTATATTTAATTTCATACTCACATTTTTGGTATCGTAAAGTACCATGAAAATTAGGAACAGGGTTTCTCTTGGCAATTACATTGTTGTAATCAGGAGTTAAGTATTTGCCATTATTGTTTGTTTAAACAAGTAATTTATTAACTGTTATAGGAATGCGGCAAAGAGATACCCCATTTGTACAGTGAGTGTGACGTTTGGTAATTGCGGTTTGTACAGTGGGTTTTTGTGAACTCCGTCTGTACAGTGAGTTCTGCAGCTTTGGACTATTTTTAAAACCTTGTCACTTTCACAATTCCGTTATGGCAGATAATTCCGTTATGGCAGATTAGTATAAATTGCGTCCACTTTTCTGTTATGGAAATTCATTTCCTACACTGTTCTTCTTGATTTTAGATGAAAATCTTGCTAAAACTGAAAAATATTTTTTCTTAAAGAATTTTTTGTTAAACATATTATGGGCCAGATTACAAGTGGAGCGCTAAATTATCGTGCACCCGCAAACGGGCAAATTGGCCCGTTTGCGGGCGCACAATAAATAACCAGTCATTACAAGTGGCTGGTTATTGCTACCGCAAGCTCACGGTAGCAATTAGAGCTTATAAAATTAATCAGAGATCAGATCTCTGGTTAATTTTATAAATGTGCCCCAAAAATACAGTGTAGTGTATTTTGTTAAAAAAATTAGATAGCAGCATATATTTTGTTTTAAATGAAATAACTGCACTAGGCAGTATTTTGGGGGTAAAATTGGTGGGATGAGTGGGGTGTTAGAAAAATAAAACGGCACTGAAAAGTGCCTTTATATTGCGGTCTATGGTAACTGTGTGTTCCCAGTAAATAAACACTCACCAGCCACTGTATTAGGTACCAAACAGTTCAAAAGGAGAAAGGAATTGCAGGCTGTACCAAACTGGGATATTAGTAAAAATCAAAAATGTATTAAAGCATTTTAAAAACGGAGAACATTGTCTTTCAAAAAGCACACACTAGCAAGTTACATACAACCTCAGCACACAGGTGCTGCCTCCGACACGTTTCCTGCTTAGAACAAGCACTTCATCAGGGATAAGCATCTGCTCTCCCTGTGAAAATCTAAACCTCTAAATCTTAACCCTTTCATGATCTGAAAGGAACATCTTCATACCACGTATGCAATGTAATTTAAGAACATGGTAAACACATATACCAACATAAAAACAAGGGTATAAATTCTCAAACTTTTAACACTTTCACGGAATATCTATAATATCTCAAAGGCATCAGAGGAATATATTGAGAATATTCTAGGGAATTGTTTCAATATTTTTATACTCGCTAAAAGAGAGGTATAAGGTGCGCAAATCTGTCCCCTGCACAGACACTAATTTGTTCCCATAAACCAGATATGTTAGACAATATTAAAATATAAGAAAAAGTGTGTGTGTGTGCGCTAACAGCTACGGGGATAATCTCCAATGGTAATTTATAAAACAACTGTGGTAGTGGGTGTATATAAGCTAAAAATCCTAGGATTATATCCTCCTTTGAACAATATATCTAATAAAATAAACACATATCCCAATTTTTACAAGAATAAAATACTTTATGTTATTATTCTTAAAAAATACATGAATATGCAAAAATGACAAAAATTAAGTTTTAATCTAAAATAAGGCTAAAAATGTATGACCGGTCATATACATATATGCATGCAAACAAACTAATTAAATACAAGATATAAATCTAAAAGCACCACTTTGAAATGAGGGTGCGGTAGCGAATTACACTTTGTGCAACAAAAAGTATGGTAAGGGATTTGTTCTGCTTAGAACTAAAATGTATCGTGGGTCCTTTAACG
Organism: Bombina bombina; assembly: GCF_027579735.1. Lineage (NCBI taxonomy): Eukaryota > Metazoa > Chordata > Amphibia > Anura > Bombinatoridae > Bombina > Bombina bombina. Next base: position 769,228,923 of record NC_069502.1, read on the forward strand.
ACTGAATTCTTAATTAAGAAAACTTGTATCCACCTAAATGTTCTTTCCTTTGTAAATGGTAACCTTCAAAAGAGTTCCAAGAAAGTTCCGTTTGTATAGTGGAGGTTAACCAATCAACAGACAAATTCGTTTAAAGGTGGTTGGTTCGATACTAATATATTATTAGTGTGTTATCCAGGGTATAAGTCTTAATCATAGGACGGGTGACAATGTATAACCTAACTGTAGGGCCACAACACCTCTACAGTGCCTACCTGTCTCACTTTGTGGTAAGAATTGTCCGTAGGGTTCAGGCACAGGTGTCTGGAGCGGCTCCTAACAGTCGGCAGTGTCACTGATCCTCTCGGAAGTAGATCCGGCTTGAACGAAAACTCTGCGCAGAGTATGTGGGAGAGAGGCGAAAAAAGTAATTCCGGACAATCTCTTTCAATCCTTGATGATCGTGTTATATTAACACTTTGTGGTTTATTGTCTGACTCCTTCAACGCGTTTCGCCATGTACCATGGCTTTATCAAGATGGTTCAGACATGTATTGGACCTCTTTATATACGTATGCTTCATCCGTGATTGGTCTATTGGTTTTCATGACGTTTATATAAAGGTGGATTTTATATAAGGTGGAATATTGTGACGGTCAAATCCCTTACTTCTGATCTATCTTGTCTTGACAATTAATATTATTGGCACAAAAAATATTAAAAATATATAATACATCTAAAAACCATATAATATGTAAATATATAAATTATGATAACCTTAATATATGCACACTTTTTAAAATATAATGCGCAAAGGTATACATAAACTTTGCATAAGAAATAATACTTTTCTAAAACGAGGTATAAATGAGATATCTCATATTTATATTGTGTGTAAAAACTACAAGGACAAAAATTATACAACTATGTTGTTAAACCGATATTGTCTATGTGTGTAAATACATTACAATGAGTATTACATTGCCCTCAATTTTAAAAAACATTTTTAAAAATTATTTTAAAAATTATTATAAAAAGGGGGGGCACACCTATGCACTAGAAATGGTACTGATATGAAGAATTGGTGTTGGTGTGATATAAAATAGATGTTAGTCTTAATTACTTATGAGGAATAGGTGTACTGGAAGGGGTTGATCTTACTCTAAAATAAATGGATGTAAATCTAATTCTGAGTTTAATCCTTGGGGGTATAAAGTTTGGAGCTCAAAGATTAATTCTGCTTCTTTTCTAAGGAGTAGTTTATCAAAATCTCCTCTTCTCCATGGTTTATTGATCCGACAGATGCCCCAATATTTAAGGTCATTTATATTATTGTGGTGAACTGTCCTGAAATGTTCGTACAACCTCGTGTCTTGGTCTCCTTTTTTGATCAGGTTTAGATGTTCTCTGATTCTTGTCCTCAGAACTCTAGAGGTCTCTCCCAAATATTGTTTCCCACAGCTACACTGGATAAAATATATGATCCCTTTATCACTACATCTAATGGTCTCTCTGATTTTGTATTTTTTGCCCGTGTTGGTAGATTTATACTCTTTACATTTTGTACTGTGTTGGCAGGCCTTACAGCTATAACAGGGATAATAGCCCTGTAATTTTTTTCCAGTTAAGTCTTTATCTTTCGTTTTGTTCATTTTTTTCTTAAAATCGCTAGGTGCGAGAATATTCTTGATGTTGGTTGCTTTTCTGAAAACGATACTGGGGTGTTCTGAAATGCTATTCCCTAAAATAGGGTCTGATTTGATCAAATGCCAGTGTTTGTTTAAAATTTTAGTTAGATGTTTGTGGTGACAACTATAATTCATGACTAGTGGTATTTTTATGGTTTCACTGGTTATATTATCTCCCCTTTGTTTTTTGGTAAGTATGTTCTTTCTGTCTAAATTTCTAATTTTGGTGATATTTTCTTTCAAAATTTCTTGATTATAACCTTTTTCTAGGAATCGGTTTTCTAAGACTTTGACTTGTGTGTCGAAATCAGAAATTTTTGAACAATTACGTCTAATTCGAAGAAATTGGCCCTTGGGGGTGTTGTCTATCCATCTTTTTAAATGACAGCTGTGCGTTGGGATATAATTATTAGCGTCCGTTGTCTTAAAATGATTTTTCATTGCTAGTTCTCCTTGTTCTATGTAAATATCTAAGTCTAAAAACGTTATTTGTTGCTTGCTTATTGTGTATGTGAATTTCAAATTTAAATTGTTTTGATTCATGTCTTCAAAAAAAGTGATAAGACTATCCTCACTCCCCTTCCACACTATTAAAATATCATCAATGTATCTTTTGAATAGCACAAGGTTTGCCCCCAGCTCATGCTCACGGGTAAATTGGTGTTCCCACCTACCCATGAATAAATTGGCATAGCTGGGGGCAAACCTTGTGCCCATAGCAGTACCCCGTAACTGTAGATATAAGTTATCGTAAGGCCTGCCAACACAGTACAAAATGTAAAGAGTATAAATCTACCAACACGGGCAAAAAATACAAAATCAGAGAGACCATTAGATGTAGTGATAAAGGGATCATATATTTGATCCAGTGTAGCTGTGGGAAACAATATTTGGGAGAGACCTCTAGAGTTCTGAGGACAAGAATCAGAGAACATCTAAACCTGATCAAAAAAGGAGACCAAGACACTAGGTTGTACGAACATTTCAGGACAGTTCACCACAATAATATAAATGACCTTAAATATTGGGGCATCTGTCGGATCAATAAACCATGGAGAGGAGGAGATTTTGATAAACTACTCCTTAGAAAAGAAGCAGAATTAATCTTTGAGCTCCAAACTTTATACCCCCAAGGATTAAACTCAGAATTAGATTTACATCCATTTATTTTAGAGTAAGATCAACCCCTTCCAGTACACCTATTCCTCATAAGTAATTAAGACTAACATCTATTTTATATCACACCAACACCAATTCTTCATATCAGTACCATTTCTAGTGCATAGGTGTGCCCCCCCTTTTTATAATAATTTTTAAAATAATTTTTAAAAATGTTTTTTAAAATTGAGGGCAATGTAATACTCATTGTAATGTATTTACACACATAGACAATATCGGTTTAACAACATAGTTGTATAATTTTTGTCCTTGTAGTTTTTACACACAATATAAATATGAGATATCTCATTTATACCTCGTTTTAGAAAAGTATTATTTCTTATGCAAAGTTTATGTATACCGTTGCGCATTATATTTTAAAAAGTGTGCATATATTAAGGTTATCATAATTTATATATTTACATATTATATGGTTTTAGATGTATTATATATTTTTAATATTTTTTGTGCCAATAATATTAATTGTCAAGACAAGATAGATCAGAAGTAAGGGATTTGACCGTCACAATATTCCACCTTATATAAAATCCACCTTTATATAAACGTCATGAAAACCAATAGACCAATCACGGATGAAGCATACGTATATAAAGAGGTCCAATACATGTCTGAACCATCTTGATAAAGCCATGGTACATGGCGAAACGCGTTGAAGGAGTCAGACAATAAACCACAAGGTGTTAATATAACACGATCATCAAGGATTGAAAGAGATTGTCCGGAATTACTTTTTTTGCCTCTCTCCCACATACTCTGCGCAGAGTTTTCGTTCAAGCCGGATCTACTTCCGAGAGGATCAGTGACACCGCCGACTGTTAGGAGCCGCTCCAGACACCTGTGCCTGAACCCTACGGACAATTCTTACCACAAAGTGAGACAGGTAGGCACTGTAGAGGTGTTGTGGCCCTACAGTTAGGTTAGACATTGTCACCCGTCCTATGATTAAGACTTATACCCTGGATAACACACTAATAATATATTAGTATCGAACCAACCACCTTTAAACGAATTTGTCCGTTGATTGGTTAACCTCCACTATACAAACGGAACTTTCTTGGAACTCTTTTGAAGGTTACTATTTACAAAGGAAAGAACATTTAGGTGGATACAAGTTTTCTTAATTAAGAATTCAGTCGTTAAAGGACCCACGATACATTTTAGTTCTAAGCAGAACAAATCCCTTACCATACTTTTTGTTGCACAAAGTGTAATTCGCTACCGCACCCTCATTTCAAAGTGGGGCTTTTAGATTTATATCTTGTATTTAATTAGTTTGTTTGCATGCATATATGTATATGACCGGTCATACATTTTTAGCCTTATTTTAGATTAAAACTTAATTTTTGTCATTTTTGCATATTCATGTATTTTTTAAGAATAATAACATAAAGTATTTTATTCTTGTACCAATTGGGATATGTGTTTATTTTATTAGATATATTGTTCAAAGGAGGATATAATCCTAGGATTTTTAGCTTATATACACCCACTACCACAGTTGTTTTATAAATTACCATTGGAGATTATCCCCGTAGCTGTTAGCGCACACACACACACTTTTTCTTATATTTTAATATTTTTATACTAAATTTCAATACATGTGCACAAACATAATACTTTAAGTACTTTTTTTTACTATGTAGTCATTATTCATTCATTTTGATTGTACAGGTCTTAGTATCATATATATTGCATTGTATACTATTAGTTTTTAATTTTATTAATTTTATTAACCTCTGTAAGGATGTATTTTAATCCTGTGATCAAAAGATATCATAGCATATGTTTTATTCAATTACTAAGTTCCTATACATAGTTTTAAATCCCATATTGTATTCATGCCCTTAGGGAAGCCTGTTTGAAGTTTATGTATCCAAAATACTTCCTTTCTATTTAGAGATGCTAATCTGTCACCTCCTGTAATTTGTTTTGTGACACAATCTATGGCCTGAAATTCAAATAGAGATAGGACATATTTCAATGCTACATCATTAAATGTATGGCCTGGTCTATGTCTAGAGAAATGTTCTGCCACTGGTGTCTTTGGTTCTAACGCCTCCAAGGAAAGCAAGTGTTCCCGGATGCGGTCCTTCAGGGGTCTAATTGATCTGCCTGTATATTGACAGCCACATAATCTACATGAGAGAAGATAAACCACGTAGTTTGATGCACATATCAAAAGATGATAAATCCTAAATTCATTTTTTGTTATGTTAGAGTGAACAATGTCTCCCACCTTAACATGATAACAACATTTACATGGTCTTACACCACATTTAAAGGTCCCATTCTTTTTGCTAAGCCAATTCCTGGTAGTAAATTGCTTACTTTTTGAAAAATTTCTCTTTACAAAATTACCTACAGTTTTTGCTTGCCTTGACACAAATTTGACTCCCTGAGCAGGTATATTTGTTAATGATGGTTCTTTGTTCAATATAGGCAAATATCTCTCTACAATTTAGCAAATTTTTTGATACTGATTACTGTACTTTGTAGAGAATATAAGCTTTTTCTCACCAATTTTATCTCTAGGTCTGTCAATTAATAGATGGTCTCTGTCCATTGACCTCACTTGTTCAAGGGACTCTATGAGGGCATTTTCTTTATAGCCTCTTTCTATTAACCGTTTTTTTAGGTCTTCTGCATGAATATCATAGTCTCTGAGGTTGCTGCAATTTCTGCGCAGCCTCATAAATTGTCCCTTTGGGATTGCTTTCTTCAGATGGTTAGGGTGATGTGAATCTGATCTCAGAATAGTGTTCCCTGCAATGTCTTTTCTATAAGCTTCTGTAAATAGAACATTATTAACAGTATCTATCCTGATCTTAAGGTCTAAAAATGTAATGTTGTCCTTAGCCCAGGTATATGTGAATTTGAGGTTCATACTGTTATTGTTTAATTCATTGATGAATTTCTCCAACTGTTTGATGTCACCTTGCCACACCAATAGGACATCATCGATAAATCTCGTATAAAATATGATGTTGTCCTTAAAGCCATTCAGTTCACCAAAGATTTTAAAAATCTCAAAATATCCAAGATAAATATTTGCATATGAGGGGGCAATATTGCAGTACCTCTATTCTGCAAGTAAATCTTGCTTTCAAACACAAAATAATTATGTGTCAATAAAAACTTGACTGCATCAACCAAATAGCTAATAAAGGCAACATCATATGCTGTATATAATTTTATAATCTCCTCCAATGCAAGAAGGCCTTGATGGTGCTGTATGCATGAATAGAGGGACACCACATCTATAGTTAATAATAGATAAGTATCTTTCCAAGTGAAATTGTCCAATTTCCTAAGTAATTGCTTGGTGTCCCTCAAATATCCAGGCATATTTTTCACAATGGGTTGGAGAAATCCATCAATCCATTCCCCTAATCTTTCACAGAGTGTTCCTATAGTTGAAATTATTGGTCTCCCTGGGGGATTAAGGGGATCCTTATGTATTTTAGGTATATGTTTGAACGTAGAAACAGTAGGGAATCTTATTAATAAGTGTTCTGCTGTTTTTTCATTGAGTATTCCAAGACTTTTGCCTTCCAGTAGCAATTTTTCTAGTTCACCAACAAACTTTGAAGTAGGATTAAATTTTAATCCCTTATAAATGCACTTATCACTAAACTGTTTGTTGGCTTCATTTACATAAGCTGTATTAGGTACACCTGTTCAATTGCCTGGTAACACAAATTGCTAATCAGCCAATCACATGGTTGCAAATCAATATATTTAGGCATCTAGACTTGGTGAAGACGACTTGCTGAAGTGCAAACCGAGCATCAGAATGGGGAAGAAAGGGGATTTAAGTGACTTTGAACGTGGCATGGTTGTTGGTGCCAGACGAGCTGGTCTGAGTATTTCAAAAACTGCTGATCTACTGGGATTTTCACGCACAACCATCTCTAGGGTTTACAGAGAATGGCCTGAAAATAGAAAATATCCAGTGAGCGACAGTTGTGTAGACGAAAATGCCTTGTTGATGTCAGAGGTCAGAGGAGAATGGGCAGACTGGTTTGAGATGATAGAAAGGCAACAGTAACTAAAATAACCACTTGTTACAAACAAGGTATGCAGAATACCATCTATAAATGTACAACACGTCGAGCCTTGAAGCAGATGGGCTACAGCAGCAGAAGACCACACCTGGTGTCACTCCTGTCAGCTAAGAACAGGAAAGTGAGGCTTCATTTAGAAAAGGCTCATGAAATTGGGCCAATAGAAGATTGGAAAAAATGTTGCCTGGTCGGATGAGTCTTGATTTCAGCTGCAAAATTCAGACGGTAGGGTCAGAATTTGGTGTAAACAACATGAAAGCATGGATCCATCCTGCCTTGTATCAACAGTTCAGGCTGGTGGTGTAATGGTGTAGGGAATATTTTATTGGCATACTTTGGGCCCCTTAGTACCAATTGAGCATTGTTTAAACACCACAGCCTACCTGAGTATTGTTGCTGACCATGTCCATCCCTTTATGACTACAGTGTACCCATCTTCTGATGGCTATTTCCAACTTGATAATGCACCATGTAACAAAGCTCAAATCATCTCAAACTGGTTTCTTGAACATGACAATGAGTTCACTGTACTCGAATGACCTCCACAGTCACCAGATCTCAATCTAATAGAGCACCTTTGGGATGTGGTGGAATGGGAGATTTGCATCATGGATGTGCAGCCGACAAATCTGCAGCAATTGCGTGATGTTATCATGTCAATATGCCCAGTATACCCATGATGCTGATATACAAATTAAATTCATAATGTTTAAGAATTCCAAGAGCTGTTGTGGGGAAATGGAGATCAAATTGTATGTTTATTAACAATTTGAGCTGTGTTTGACTCAGAACGATTGTGATCACTTTGTTAACAAAAAAAATGAATGGCCATTCCTATTTTTCCAACATTGAAAAAAATCAGAAAGATTAGAATCGACCCATATGTGTTTAACCACTGCAAATGAGATACATAAACAGATCATTAAAGTCATCTTCAGAGCAGCAGTGATGAACACATCTGTGTAGCTACCAATCATCAGCTAGCTCCCAGCATTGCACTGCTGCTTCCCAGGTATGCTCTTCAATGAAGAATACCAAGATAATTTAATGTCCTAATATCATAAAATGTTAAGGTAATGTAATAAAATGTATATTATTAAACCAATAATTATCATATTCATGTTGTGCTGTAATTAATGTATAGGATTCAACATTATAAATGGTTATTTTCATACAAACCACAATTTGTTAATATGATTATAGGATTATAATCATATTTTGTTCTTGTTGTTCTTGATTTTTGTACCAAACATTTGTTTATACAGTTTTTAATATTGCTACATTTATTACAAATATATTTACATTGCTTTTTTTAATTTAAAGTATAATTCAGTTTTTTCAATCATATTCAGTCATCAAAACTTTTAAATGGAAATGGAAGCGATAAATAAATACACTTAAAAAAAATATATTAACCCCATTTCTTTGCATTATTTTTTTTTTATTTCCTTTCCATGGCAGCATACTTAAAAGGATTCTGAACCCAAATGTTTTATTTCATGATTCAGATAGAGCATGACATTTTAAGCAACTTTCTAATTTACTCCTATTATCATTTTTTCTTTGTTCTCTTGCTATCTTTATTTAAAAAGCAGGAATGTGATGCATAGGAGCCGGCCCATTTTTAGTTGAGAACCTGGGATATGCTTGCTTATTGGTGGATAAATGTCAGCCTCCAATAAGCAAGCTCTTTTCATGGTGCTGATCCTAAAATGGGCTGGCTGCTAAGATTTACATTCATGATTTTTAAATAAAGATAGCAAGAGAACGAAGAAAAAAGGATAATAGGAGTAAATTAGAAAGTTCCTTAAAATTACATGCTCTATCGGAATCATGAAAGAAAAGAATTGGGTTCAGTGTCCCTTTAAGTAGCATGCATATGTCTTTAGCAGTGCATGGCAGCAGCAGTGTTTACAACAATATTTACAAGGATTTATATCTATCTATCTATCTATCTATCTATCTATCTATCTTTCTATCTAGTGATCATGAAGTGCACACCCTTAAAGAGCATCTAAACTATTACTGTAACCTATGACCTGTGATGTGACACCAGCTCTAACGTAACCTTTAACCCTACTGAGGCCCAACATTTACCCAACACTTACAATTGTGTTCTTCTATCCATGCATTACTCTTACATAGGGGGAACATTTCTGGAGGGCCCTACTAACTACACAATAATTAACACAAGGTTCTACAGAATTCAATTTAGGACATTTGTTATGCTGATTTATTATTATTGTATGAATTAATAAATCCATTTTTTACATGATATGAAAAATGTTTTATATGGCGTGGTTACAGGGTACAACAAAACATGGTTTTATTGGATAATGCGCAATACCAATTGAAGTGATAAAAACCACAATCAAGGCCCTTTAGAACTAATTGCATTGACTCCACACTGGTAGGACACTGGGTTCGGAGGGCAGTATAAAGCTCCTGCATTCAAGAGACATTTTGGGTGTAACTGACAGGAAGCCACCTGACAAGTTGACACGACATATCGGCGAGACGACATCTTTTCTTCTATTTCTCTTTTCCCTTCCTTTCTTTTTCTTTTCTTCTTTTTTTCTTCACTTTTTTTTTAGAGTTGTGTCAGGAGAAAGAAACGTATAAACAATTTTAGTGATTATGTAATCAGTGGGTGATATGGGAAAGTCAGAGTTTAGTTTTGGCGACATGTTTTTTCCATTGGGTAGAGAAATGGAGAGATAACTGAAAGGTACAACCCTAAACCCACATTGAAATAGATATCGAAGTATGTTCATAGACACATTGTATGATTTGTATAGTTCCTGCTTGAAATATGTAACGTGACACGTTTAAAAATGTAATAAAAACTATTTAATTATAAAAATGTTTTATAGGTTTCCACTGATGGCTTCATATCAACAAGTAACCCATTAAATGGAGAATATCTTGAAACATTTCCACCAAGTTTTGGAATGATTGCACCATTTCTCTCGGACATTGATACAACAAACAGCGGAGATGTGTACTATCGAGAGGATTCATCAGAAGAAGTCTTAGAATCTGTAGCCAACCATATTAAAAGAGCTTTTCCTGAAAGCAGATTCTATCCCAAAACTGCTTTCATATGTACCTGGGAAAATGTGTCACCGTACTATCCACAGAGAGGAGATGTGCTTCCACAAAACAAGGTATTGTTTGTTTCGTTTTTTACCATTGTTGTAGGCATTACATTAAAGGGACACTAAACCCATTTTTCTTTCCTTTATGATTCAGATAGAATATGCAATTTTAAAGGAACAGTCTAGTCAAAATTAAACTTTCATGATTCAGATAGGGCATGCAATTTTAAACAACTTTCCAATTTACTTCTCTTATCTAATTTGCTCAATTCTTTAGATATCCTTTGTTGAAGAAATAGCAATGCACATGTGTGAGCCAATCACACAAGGCCTTTATGTGCAGCAACCAATCAGCAGCTACTGAGCATATCTAGATATGCTTTTCTGCAAGTGATATCAAGAGAATGAAGCAAATTAGATAATAGAAGTAAATTAGAAAGTTGTTTAAAATGACATGCTCTTTCTAAATCACGATAGAAAAAAATTGGGTTTCATGTCCCTTTAAGCAACTTTCTAATTTAATCCTATTATCAATTTTTATTTATTTATTCTCTTGCTATCTTTATTTGAAAAAGCAGAAATCTAAGCTAAGGAGACTGCCCATTTTTGATTCAGCACACGGGATAGTGCTTGCTAATTGTTGGCTACATTTAGCCACCAATCAGCAAGCTCAACCCAGGTGCTGAACCAAAAATGGGCCGGATCCTAAGCTTACATTCTTGCTTTTCAAATAAAGATAGCAAGAGGATGAAGAAAAATTGAGTAAACCAGAAAGTTGCTTAAAATTGCATGCTCTATCTGAATCATTAAAGAAAGAAAATGGGTTTAGTGTCCCTTTAAGATCTCAAGCATGCAACTGATCATATACTAAAGGCTAGGTAGCTGATAAAAATAACTACATTGTAGTAATAAATAATAGATAAATACATTTAGCACCTCAATGCAAGCTTTTAAAGGGACATGATGATACCCAAAAAAAAATTCCTTCATGATTCAGATAGAGCAATCAATGTAAACAACTTTCCTATTGACTTCTATTATATAATTTGTTCTTTGGTATCCTTTGTTGAAAATCATACCTAGGTAGGCTAAGGAGCTGGAAACTAGATGCTGATTTGTGGCTGAACATATATGCCTCTTGTTATTGGCTTACCAATGTGTTCAGCTAGCTTCCAGTAGTGCATTTCTGCTCCTTTAACAAAGCATACTAAAAGAATGAAGTAAAATTGATAATAGAAGTTAATTGAAAAATGTTTAAAAAGCTATGCTCTATCCGAATCATGAAAGAAACATTTTGTGTTTCATATCCCTTTAAACATATGAGTTTATTCCTGTACATTTTGGGTTTGAAAGTAAAAGTATGGTTTAAATTAAATTAAACAAATCACAATTTAAAAACAAAACAAAAACAGAATTACAGGGCTAATTCTTGCTGTAAACATATACATTATGGACTAGATTACAAGTGGAGCGCAAACGTTTGCTCATGAGTGATAAGGGTTTTATTTATCATGCAAATTATGCTTGAATGATTACTGCGACTTCAGTGCTCTGGTTAACTTTTTCGCAAAATTAAAAAGTTGCACAAAACACATCAAAAATACATTTCAAACTGCACTTACACTTATGATAACATTATCTAATAATAATTATTCAAAATATTGCACACAAAAGTTACAAAGGGGTAGATTTATCATACCCCGGGCGGACATGAATCGCTATAGCGAATTATGTCCGCCCAGCATCGGCATTTAACATTGCAAAAGCAGTGAACTGCTTGTGCAATGCCGCCCCCTACAGATTTGCAGCTGGTAGCAGGGGGTGTCAATCAACCCGATTCGATCGTATTCGATCGGTCGGTGTCTGCAGCCTCAGAGGCAGCGGACGAGTTAAGGAGCAGCAATCTTAAGACCGCTGCTTCTTAACTCTTGTTCCCGGCGAGCCTGAAGGCTCGTGCGGAAACAGAGACTATGGGGCCTATCTATCAAGCTCCGAAAGGAGCTTGACGGACCGTGTTTCTGGCGAGTCTTCAGGCTCGCCAGAAACAGCAGTTATGATGTGACCTTTGTGTCTTTGTGACCGCTGCTCCATAACCTGTCCGCCTGCTCTGAGCAGGCGGACAGACAACGCCGGAAATCAACCCGATCAAGTACGGCCGCGAGTCTGCATTGGCCGTGAGTCTGCAGGGGGCGGCGGTGTTGCACCAGCAGCTCTTGTGAGCTGCTGGTGCAATGCTGAATATGGAGAGCGTATTGCTTTCCGTATTCAGCGAGGTCTGGCGGACCTAATTATTAGAGTTGCAGTGAGCTCCAGGAGCGGAAAGATAGGGGTTAATAACTTTATTAGAGTTGCGGTGGGCTCCGGGAGCAGCGGGATGGGGTTAATAACTTTATTAGAGTTGCGTTGGGGTCCGGGAGTGGCGGGATAGGGGTTAAACATTTAAGTATAGTGGCGGTGTTTAGTGACAGGATATAAATTAAACTGGGAAAAAGCCGAAGGTAAGTTTAAATTTATTTATTATGAGATAGGGAGGAGTTAATATTTAATGTAAAGTTAGCGGGTTGTCAGGTTTAGAGGTTAATATGTGAATTTAGTTTATGGCGATGTGAAGGGCTGGCGGTTTAGGGGTTAATAGGTTTAGTAAGTGGTAGTGATGTGGGAGGCCAGGATTTTAGAGGTTAATACATTTATTTAGTTGCGGCGGGGTCCGGGAGCGGCGGGATAGGGGTTAATACTTTTATTAAAGTTGCGGTGGGATAGGGGTTAATATGTTTATTTAGTTTGCGGTGGTGTCGGGGAGCAGCGAGATAGGGGTTAATTACATTATGTAAGTGGCGGGGATGTCGGGGGCGGCAGATTAGGGGTGTTTAGACTCGGTGGTTATGTTAGGGTGTTAGGTGTAAACGTAACTTTTATTCTAGCATAGAAATCAATGGGATATCTGGCAGCATCGAACATAAGCTTTGGCTGCTTTCAGACTCCCATTGATTCCTATTGCATCTATGGCCTCCAGGGTGGCGGATTGAAAACCAGGTACGCTGGGCCGGAATAGTGGCGAGCGTACCTGTTAGCAGTTTGATAACTTGCAAAAGTAGTCAGATAGTGCCGAATTTGTATTCAGAACATCTGTAATGACGTAAGCATCAATCTGTGTCGGACTGAGACCGCCGGATCGTATGTTACGTCATAGATTTCAACTTTTGCCGGTCTGTAGGCTTTGATAAATAAGGCGAATCAGTCTCGACATAATTACGCTGCGGAATTCCAGTGTATTTGCGGTTGACGGCTTGATAAATAGGCCTCTAAGTGCTGTTGCATTGTCTTGTTATCTTGCATGTGTTGATTATGCAAATCTACTGTGTTGACTGGTCCTTTAAGTGTGATTACAATTAAATGTTTTGGGAGTCAATCACAATCACAAGGGCTTTTGGATTTCTGACTGAATTGGTCGTTGTGCTTCTCAAGTTATCACAATACCATATTGTGTTGTTTGTTAAAAGACTGCAAATGAGTTTTCAACTGAAAAGCTACCAAAAAGGATTTTTTGTGTGTTCAGTACCTGTTTTTAATATAGAAACTTGTAGTCACAGGAAACTGACTGATACAACAACCTATTCACACCTCTTATGTTTACAGGAAAGATGTATTCATGTAACCCCTTTGTTCAATCTACTGCAATCATAATCCATCCTCACCACTTATTAACAATATGAATACCATACGTATATCTTGGCATGATTTGCATACTTTAATAGTCACTTCAGCACCCCAACATCTAAAAATGAAGTTTTTTTTCACTTGTATTTAAATATTTGATTTGTTTCAGTAAAGTTAAAATCCAGTAAAAGAAGATATTATAAGTCATTTCAATAGAAACCTGTACTTGCCGTCTTGTTTTCAGTTCATGCCAAAATGGAAACGGTGCTTTCACAAACAATACAATTAAATATTGTCAAAAACAATACTTATCGAAGTTGAAAAGTGACTTTATAGCGATAGGAAATTGGTGCACGGTCTGCACATACTGATAGCATAAAAGATGCATTCAGATGCTTTAGCAGTGGCGCGGATGGAAACAGATTACAAAAGTTTTCAATGAAAGTCATGATTGTGTGATCCCCTTTTAAAACCCGAATCAAAAGATGCCAGTACTGTTAGTGACAATTATATCAGTGCTAGTGTGACTTAGAATCAAATATTAAAATAAAAATGAAAAACACACCATCAGTACCATATATGTTAATAGACCTCTCTAATTTCTCCTGTGGCACGTTCAGAGTGTTTTGAACATGTGCACAATAATAGCCATGAAATAGTGTTAAAAAGATGTCCAAAACGTTTCAGCCAAAAAAAAAGAGCAGCATATAGATTTTGATTGATGCCTGTGTTTTATATATATATTACTAAGGGGTATGGATGGTCTGTAAATGTTATTGTTTTAGTTTTAGTTTGTGCCTTCTATACAGTTATTTTGTATAATTTTACCTAAAAATAAATGTTCTCTATATATTTTACCTTTATTTGTTTAAAGACTAAATTATCTGTACTTTTTTTACCTAAATCACTTATGTTATCTCATCCTAACTCAAAAAAATTATGATGATCTTATATCTCACAGAAAAACACATTTCAAGCAGTTCTAGCATCCGATATCTCCAAATCATATGCTATTTTCATATACCCAGAAGATGCAATGGGATTTTATACAACACAGTCTAAGAAGAGTTCTAGTGAGGAAATTACTCCCAGGGTGGCATTTAGCAAAGGCGATTATGAAGGTCTTTTTTGGACAACAAAAGGACCCCACGATGAATTTGCTAATGATAAACAAACGGTTGAAAGTTTACCCTGGTAAGTTTCACTATATGACTATATTTTAAATGAAAGAATTATGGAATCTGCAATACAATAATACAACGACAACTACTAAATCATTTTAATTTGAACAAAAACACATTTTTTTATTTACCATATTTAAATCTTATTTGTCTACATTGGAACAAAGTTCTGATGTAAAAAAATAAGTAAAAATTGAAATCATGCGATAGTTCATGACTTCTGTACAGCAAAACGGCTAGGATGTTCCATGCCGTCCTAACGGCGCTAAAGCCCAGCACAGTTAGGATGGCATTGAATGTCCTAACGTCGGGAAGGAGTTAAAAGGTGTGCAGTGGGGGAAGACTTACTATAGATTGAATGAAGCCATTGTCCCTACACTGCTCCTATATCTCCACGTAAAAGCACTCAATAACGTTTGATGATTATTAACTGGTATCTTGTGTTTGCTTCCTTAAGACTAAAAATCTGCCAGTCCTCCCCTATGGTACAATTGCAATAAGTACTTTTTTACCGCTCACACTGTTGCAGTTTTTCATCCACATCCAAACTTGGTGCTGGTCACAATTTTTAAGAAAAGTTAAAATGATAGTTTTTCTAGAAAATTCAAGTCTACGGGGAGTTTTGTTGATAAATCATTTGATAAGCTTTTTCTAAAGGATTTGGATCAACCCCTTTATTAGAACCCTGCAAAATTATTATCTTTATTTGTAATATGCCATTAGTATCCACAGTGTTATACAAGTAGCACAATAAATAAAAATAAAACAGGGACGTTAATTGGGATAGAAGGATTACGGAACCCTGTTCTAACATAGAAACATAGATTTTGGCGGCAAATAAGAACCATAGGCTCAACAATTCTGCCCAAAATTTCCTAAAAGCTTAAAGGGACGGCTCTTTACAAACCAGTTTTCCTGTTTTAATAGCTTAAAGGTGCCAGATATTGAAGCTCCGCCTCTTTGCACTGGGGCTGCCATCTTGAAACTCAGGTATTCTCACACCTGTGACCAAAGCTGTGCACACTCACAGATCTGTTTTACAGATACACAAAATATATTTAAAAAACACATTCAATAATAATGTATAGCAATGCAGCAGCTGCAGAAATCTACAGTTCCTGGTCTGTATCATACTCCCTAACCTGAAGCATATTTTACAGCTGATAAAAAAAATAGGCAATGTCACTGATCTGTGAGTGTGCACAGCTCCAAGATGGCAGCTCCCAGTATCTGGCACCTTTAAGCTTTTTAAATAGGACAATGGATTTAAAAAGAGCTGCAGGAACAGGATGAAATGCAATAACATAGTGAGTAGTCAATATTCTAGGGTGGTTGTGCCCAGCAGTTTAATGTCCCTTTAAACTTATCTAACTAATAGGAGAGCCTTATGCTTATGTCAGGCATTCTTAAAGTCCCTACCGTGTTTGTCATTGCCACCTCTAAAGGAAGTTTATTCCAATAATCAATCACACTTTCTGTAAAGAAGTACTTCCGCACCCCTTTTTTCTTGAATTTTTCTTTTTATGAAAAATACAGCCTCAGCTTTACTAAGCCCTTTAAAGGGATAAGAAACCCAAATTTTTTCATGATTCAAATAGAGCTGGCAATTTTAAGCAGCTTTCCAATGTACTCCTTTTATGAAATTTTCTTTGTTCTCTTGGTATCTTTATTTGAAAAGCAGGAATGTAAGCTTAGGAGCCAGCCCATTTGTGGTTAAACACCTGGGTAGCGCTTGCTTATTTGTGACTAAATGTAACCATCAATTAGCAAACGCTACCCAGGGTGCTGAACCAAAAATGGGCTGCTCCTAAGCTTACATTCTTCCTTTTCAAATAAAGATACCAAAAGAACAAAGAAAAATTCATAATAGGAGTAAATTAGAAAGTTGTCTAAAATTACCTGCTCTATCTGAATCATGAAAAAAAATAAAAATTGGGTTTAGTATCCCTTTAAGGACACAGCTCCAGTTTGCTCACTTGTTCCATGACAGAATAATTCTGTTATTGGTTATTAAATGGTTAACAATATGCTCAAAATAATAGATTCCAAATTGTGTAGCATTTCATTACCTGCAAGATAACAATTTTAGGATTGCAGTACCTGTATTATTTTGGTTTAGTATAGCAAACTGAGCCCACCCATCATAAAGAGCTCAAGTCTCAAAAAAGCACCAGTATGGAGACAAATCTTCAGCTTATTTTACTAAGTACTATATTGTAAATAAAGGGATATTAAACACTTTGAGATGGTAATATAAAATGATAAATTGTATATAATAAAACAACTCTGCAATATACTTTCATTATTTATTTTGTCCTCTTTGCCTGTAATTCCATTCTGAAATTGTGAGCTTTTCAGTTCCTGTTAGAAATGGAAGTGCAGAACACTGTTAAATCCAGCACAACAATTGGCTGCACACTCTAGTGACCTATGTATAACTGTCCCTAATTGGCCACAGCAGAGAAGGTAACACAAGTTACAACATGGCAGCTCCCACTAAAACTTTACACTTATTTTGTCACTTTTTAAACAACTAATGAAACTTTAAAAAATACATCTACATGTTAGTCATGGACTAATCTTTTCTTTGAATGCATCATTCTATCTAGCATGTATTTAGTGTTCAATGTCCCTTTAAGTGTCTCTCTTTCACATAAAGAAAATTAGTGAGATACACAAAACTCATCAAGGTACAAATTGCCTTTAATCCCTTAATGTCAACTATGTACCCTGTATGTCAAGTGTCCTAAAAAGTTTTCAGCCCTGTTATAGCACAAGTCTCGCTGCCAGTGGTGTTACTGCATTATTACTGTTACTATGGGGCCGATTTATGAAAGTGCGAGCGGACATGATACGATGTAGCGTATCATGTCCGCCGCACATCAATAAATGCCGACAGCATATGCTGTCTACATTTATCATTGCATTGGCCGCTAGCAGGGGGTGTCAATCAGCCCGATCGTATAGGATCGGGCAGATTGATGTCCACAGCCTCAGAGCAGGCAGACAAGTTATGGAGCAGCGGTCTTTAGGCTCGCGCGGAAACAGGGGCATCAACTTCCATTCGGAGCTTTATGATTCGGCCCCTACGACTGCCTGTCAGTGAGACCCTCACTAATTAACCCCAAATGTAAAAATGGCAGCCAACGTCTAAGGAGTTAAAACAATTCTTTACAAGGCATCTTCTGAAATCTAACCAGACCAGATTGTTTAACATCTTTTGTTTTAGATTGGGTTTTTAAAGCAAATAATTTATATTATTATAAAAATTATTTTAAATTAAACTGATGTTTATTAAATGTTTTAAAAATGTCATATGATCATTTCTTACCTTTTCATAGCAATGCTATATCCATTTTGCAATTATAAAAGACATTGGGATAGATTACCAGTGAGGTGCAAATATTTTGCACGCAGGTTTTCTCGATCGTTAAATTGCGCTCATATTACAAGTTGAGGGCAATTGCAATTTATGCTAGAATGATTACCGCAATCTCAGAGCTGTGGTTAACTGTTACACAAAATTAAAAAGTGTCACAAAACGCATAAAGAAAACATTACAAAGTACAGTTACACTCATAATAACACTATCTAATAAAACTATCCACAAATTATTGCACAAAAAAGTTATAAGGGCTCAACGATATGAGGTCTCAGGGGTTAGAAAAAAAAGGGCATTGATTTATATGTATGTATTACAGACATATATACACATATAAACACATAAATACATATATATATATATATATATATATATATACACTGACCGGTCACTTTATTAGGTACACCTGTTCAATTGCTTGTTAACACAAATTGCTAATCACATGGCAGCAACACAATGCAGCATTTAGGCATCTAGACGTGGTGAAGACGACTTGCTGAAGTTAAAACCAAGCATCAGAATGGAGAAGAAAGGGGATTTAAGTGACTTTGAAAGTGGCATGGTTGTTGGTGCCAGACGGGCTGGTCTGAGTATTTAAAAAACTGCTAATCTACTGTGATTTTCACACACAACCATCTCTAGGGTTTACAGAGAATGGTCCGAAAAAGAGAAAATATCCAGTGAGAGGCAGTTGTGTGGACGACAATGCCTTGTTGATGTCAGAGGTCAGAGGAGAATGGGTAGACTGGTTCGAGATGATAGAAAGGCAACTGTAACTCAAATAAACACTCATTACAACCAAGGTATGCAGAATACCATCTCTGAATGCACAACACATCGAACCTTGAAGCAGATGGGCTACAGCAGCAGAAGACCACACCGGGTGCCACTCCTGTCAGCTAAGAACAGGAAACTGAGGCTACAACTCGCACAGGCTCACCAAAATTGGACACTAGAAGATTGGAAAAACGTTGCCTGGTCTGATGAGTCTCGATTTCAGCTGCAACAATCAGATGGTAGGGTTAGAATTTCGCGAAAACAACATGAAAGCATGGATCCATCCTGCCTTGTATCAACGGTTCAGGCTGGTGGTGTAATGGTGTGGGGGATATTTTCTTGGCATACTTTGGGCCCCTTAGTACCAATTGAGCATTGTTTAAATGTCACAGCCTACCTGAGTATTGTTGCTGACCATGTCCATCCCTTTATGACTAGTGTATTCATCTTCTGATGGCTACTTCCAGCAGGATAATGCACCATGTCACAAAGCTCTAATCATCTTAAACTGGTTTCTTGAACATGACAATGAGTTGACTGTATTCCAATGGCCTCCACAGTCACCAGATCTTAATCCAATAGAGCACCTTTGGGATGTGGTGGAATGGGATCATGGATGTGCAGCCGACAAATCTGGAGCAACTGCGTGATGATATCATGTCAATAAGGACCAAAATCTCTGAGGAATGTTTCCAACACCTTGTTGAATATATACCACAAAGAATTAAGGCAGTACTGAAAGCAAAAGGGGGTCCAACTTGGTACTAGCAAGATGTACCTAATAAGTGGCCGGTGAGTGTATAAATATATATATATGTATAAATATATATATATATATATATATATATATATATATATACACAACAACAATTAAAATTGTGGGGAGGTGAAAAGTGAGTTTAAAATCCTCCACTAAATAAAAAATCTAGGAAAAATAACTCATTGTGTAACCCATTTACAAATCTAGACACGTCAGAAGACTTGATTTTCCCACAGAAACTCTATTAATACATTGTTTCCAATGCAGCAAAGGACTCTGGGTAAGATATGCAAATTAGGTTCACAATGACTCACTTTTTTTACTTTTAGCCTGCTTTTTAAGGCAGATTTCCCTTTACGCCATAGCATCGCCGTATTACACAGCTTTTAAGCTTGGCTAGGGTTAGTACAGTGATTAAAAAAGCCATAAAAAGCAGGCTAAAAGTAAAAAAGTGAGTAATTGTGAACCTCATTTGCATAGCTTACCCAGAGTAATTTACTGCATTGGAATTAATGTATTCAGAGAGTTTCTGTGGGAAAAGCAAGTCTTATGACTTGTCTAGATTTGTAAATTGGTTACACAATGAGTTATTTTGAAGCCCTTTGCAATTAAGTAGATTGAAACATGAAAAACCATATTTATGCAATATAGTGTGTTTTAACTGTAAATATTTCTCATTCCAATGTTCTGCACATAGCAGATATTCCTATTTATATGTGTATATATGCATATACAGACATATATACCCATGTAAACACATAAATACATATGTATAAATATGTAGACATTTATATGTACATTGGAGCCCTTTGCAGTCAAGTAGCTGAAAACATGTTATATATTTATGCAGTATTCATTTTTAACTAAGTGTCATACTGTGTGTATATTGTAAATATTTCACATTCCAATGTATTTTCAAATAGATATTCCTATATATATATCTGTATATATCAATACCTATATATAATCATGTACTGTATACAGGGAGTGCAGAATTATTAGGCAAATGAGTATTTTGACCACATCATCCTCTTTATGCATGTTGTCTTACTCCAAGCTGTATAGGCTCGAACGCCTACTACCAATTAAGCATATTAGGTGATGTGCATCTCTGTAATGAGAAGGGGTGTGGTCTAATGACATCAACACCCTATATCAGGTGTGCATAATTATTAGGCAACTTCCTTTCCTTTGGCAAAATGGGTCAAAAGAAGGACTTGACAGGCTCAGAAAAGTCAAAAATAGTGAGATATCTTGCAGAGGGATGCAGCACTCTTAAAATTGCAAAGCTTCTGAAGCGTGATCATCGAACAATCAAGCGTTTCATTCAAAATAGTCAACAGGGTCGCAAGAAGCGTGTGGAAAAACCAAGGCACAAAATAACTGCCCATGAACTGAGAAAAGTCAAGCGTGCAGCTGCCAAGATGCCACTTGCCACCAGTTTGGCCATATTTCAGAGCTGCAACATCACTGGAGTGCCCAAAAGCACAAGGTGTGCAATACTCAGAGACATGGCCAAGGTAAGAAAGGCTGAAAGACGACCACCACTGAACAAGACACACAAGCTGAAACGTCAAGACTGGGCCAAGAAATTTCTCAAGACTGATTTTTCTAAGGTTTTATGGACTGATGAAATGAGAGTGAGTCTTGATGGGCCAGATGGATGGGCCCGTGGCTGGATTGGTAAAGGGCAGAGAGCTCCAGTCCGACTCAGACGCCAGCAAGGTGGAGGTGGAGTACTGGTTTGGGCTGGTATCATCAAAGATGAGCTTGTGGGGCCTTTTCGGGTTGAGGATGGAGTCAAGCTCAACTCCCAGTCCTACTGCCAATTTCTGGAAGACACCTTCTTCAAGCAGTGGTACAGGAAGAAGTCTGCATCCTTCAAGAAAAACATGATTTTCATGCAGGACAATGCTCCATCACACGAGTCCAAGTACTCCACAGCGTGGCTGGCAAGAAAGGGTATAAAAGAAGAAAATCTAATGACATGGCCTCCTTGTTCACCTGATCTGAACCCCATTGAGAACCTGTGGTCCATCATCAAATGTGAGATTTACAAGGAGGGAAAACAGTACACCTCTCTGAACAGTGTCTGGGAGGCTGTGGTTGCTGCTGCACGCAATGTTGATGGTGAACAGATCAAAACACTGACAGAATCCATGGATGGCAGGCTTTTGAGTGTCCTTGCAAAGAAAGGTGGCTATATTGGTCACTGATTTGTTTTTGTTTTGTTTTTGAATGTCAGAAATGTATATTTGTGAATGTTGAGATGTTATATTGGTTTCACTGGTAAAAATAAATAATTGAAATGGGTATATATTTGTTTTTTGTTAAGTTGCCTAATAATTATGCACAGTAATAGTCACCTGCACACACAGATATCCCCCTAAAATAGCTATAACTAAAAACAAACTAAAAACTACTTCCAAAACTATTCAGCTTTGATATTAATGAGTTTTTTGGGTTCATTGAGAACATGGTTGTTGTTCAATAATAAAATTAATCCTCAAAAATACAACTTGCCTAATAATTCTGCACTCCCCGAGATCACATTGTTTTTTTTGGCAGGTACATTGACGATTTGGTGTTGGTGTGGGATGGAGACCAGCAATCAGTTGCCAGGTTTCTTGACTATGTCAACAGCAACAAACTCAACTTATCCTTCACTATGACTGAAAATGCCAACACTATAAACTTTTTGGATGTTACTTTAACATCTAACAATGATACACATTCTATTGATATAGAACTTTTTAGAAAAAGCACAGCAGGTAACACCATTCTACACTCTTCTTCATGTCACCCTAAACACACCATTGAATCTATTCCATATGGACAATTAATTAGGACAAAACGTAATTGCACAACAGAAACAAAATTTCAAATGCATGCCGAACAGACCAATCCAACGATTGGAGGCCAGGGGTTACAAAACAGACCTTCTTATTAAAACAAAGAATAAAGTAGATCTTATCAACAGAGATGATTTGATATACAAAGACACACCAAAAAAACAAAGACAACATAACAAGCCCACTTTTATCACAAATTACAGTAGAGATTTTAACAAAATTTGTGATATTGTACGTGGTTGCTTACCCATCTTAGAAAGTGACACTAAATTAAAGAAAATTGTTAATGAAGGTTGCTTCTTTTCAGCTCGTAGAGCAAAAACTTTAGGTAACATTCTTGCTCCGTCAATGTTGCCTAGCAACAGTAAACAGACATGGCTAACTCAAAGACTAGGTTGTAACAAATGTAATGGTAAAATTTGTAAAACTTGCCTACACATAGAACAAGGAATAAAATTTAAATCTAGTACAACAGGCAAAGAATTTGACATACGTTACAGAATCACATGTAATACCACACATGTTATTTATCTCCTGACATGTCAGGGATGCAAAAAGCAATACGTAGGGCGCACGAAACGTGCCCTACGTGATAGAGTGTTGCAACATTTGAGGGATATAGGAAATTCTGACAGTACAACTCCCATAGCAAAGCACTTTAGACAGGAACACAATTCAAATGAATCCTTATTAACAGTACAAGGCATAGATCACATACCAAGGCATAGGAGAGGGGGAGACAGGGAAAGGCGTTTGGACCAGAGAGAAGTGTTTTGGATCTTCAATTTACAGACAAAGCACCCCTCTGGTCTAAATTCAATTATGGATGTAGATTTATTTTACTGACTTTACAAAATTTGTTAGAGAGTATACTTCATACAATATATATAAAATATAATATTCTAAATTTAATTGAAATATTGCTTGAAAACATCCTTTGAATTTAAAAGTTACAGGTATAAGGTAAAATGTACTAGTATTTCTTACTGCTATATGTTTAAGATTCTACAAAGAGTTAACATTGTACAGGTGCCTGCAATCATTTTAAGTACCTTATCTTTAAATAGCACTAGCAGGTGTGAACCCAAATCATGCCAGTGAACAAGGGCTGAAGCTTGGCCCGAAACATGTTTGGCGTTGGGTTCTGAACACCTTGTTGCAGGCCTGCGACTAGCCTACATGGTTTACATGTTTTTACATGCTTCTTTTTAAACATTTTTGAAAATAAAATTTATTCTTGCTTTTAAGAAAAAAAGACTCTTCACAGTATTTCTCTTTTTTTTCTGGAGCTGCGGGATGATATAATGTTTTCCTCTATATATATATATATATATATATATATATATATATATATATATATATATATATATATATATATATATATATATATATGTTTCTTTCATGTAATTAGCAAGAGTCCATGAGCTAGTGACGTATGGGATATACATTCCTACCAGGAGGGGCAAAGTTTCCCAAACCTCAAAATGCCTATAAATACACCCCTCACCACACCCACAAATCAGTTTTACAAACTTTGCCTCCTATGGAGGTGGTGAAGTAAGTTTGTACTAGATTCTACATTGATATGCGCTTCGCAGAAGGTTGGAGCCCGGTTTTCCTCTCAGCGTGCAGTGAATGTCAGAGGGATGTGAGGAGAGTATTGCCTATTTGAATTCAATGATCTCCTTCTACGGGGTCTATTTCATAGGTTCTCTGTTATCGGTCGTAGAGATTCATCTCTTACCTCCCTTTTCAGATCGACGATATACTCTTATTTATATACCATTACCTCTGCTGATTTTCGTTTCAGTACTGGTTTGGCTTTCTTCAACATGTAGATGAGTGTCCTGGGGTAAGTAAGTCTTATTTTCTGTGACACTCTAAGCTATGGTTGGGCACTTTTTTATAAAGTTCTAAATATATGTATTCAAACATTTATTTGCCTTGACTCAGGATGTTCAACATTCCTTATTTTAGACAGTCAGTTTCATATTTGGGATAATGCATATGAATAAATCAATTTTTTTCTTACCTTAAAAATTTGACTTTTTCCCTGTGGGCTGTTAGGCTCGCGGGGGCTGAAAATGCTTCATTTTATTGCGTCATTCTTGGCGCGGACTTTTTTGGCGCAAAATTTTTTTTTTCTGTTTCCGGCGTCATACGTGTCGCCGGAAGTTGCGTCATTTTTGACGTTCTTTTGCGCCAAAAGTGTTGGCGTTCCAGATGTGGCGTCATTTTTGGCGCCAAAAGCATTTAGGCGCCAAATAATGTGGGCGTCATTTTTGGCGCTAAAAAAATATGGGCGTCACTATTGTCTCCACATTATTTAAGTCTCATTTTTTATTGCTTCTGGTTGCTAGAAGCTTGTTCACTGGCATTTTTTCCCCATTCCTGAAACTGTCATTTAAGGAATTTGATCAATTTTGCTTTATATGTTGTTTTTTCTATTACATATTGCAAGATGTCCCACGTTGAAACTGAGTCAGAAGATACTTCTGGAAAATCGCTGCCTGGGGCTGGAGCTACCAAAGCTAAGTGTATCTACTGTAAACTTATGGTATCTGTTCCTCCAGCTGTTGTTTGTACTGTTTTGTCATGACAAACTTGTTAATGCAGATAATATTTCCTTTAGTACTGCTACATTACCTGTTGCTGTTCTGTCAACATCTAATACTCAGAGTGTTCCTGATAACATAAGAGATTTTGTTTCTAAATCCATTAAGAAGGCTATGTCTGTTATTCCTCCTTCTAGTAAACGTAAAAAGTCTTTTAAAACTTCTCATTTTTCAGATGAATTTTTAAATGAACATCATCATTCTGATTCTGATAATGGTTCTTCTGGTTCAGAGGATTCTGTCTCAGAGGTTGATGCTGATAAATCTTCATATTTATTTAAATGGAATTTATTTGTTCTTTACTTAAAGAAGTCCTAATTGCATTAGAAATTGAGGATTCTGGTCCTCTTGATACTAAATCTAAACGTTTAGATAAGGTTTTTAAATCTCCTGTAGTTATTCCAGAAGTTTTTCCTGTCCCTAGTGCTATTTCTGAAGTAATTTCCAGGGAATGGAATAATTTGGGTAATTCATTTACTCCTTCTAAACGTTTTAAGCAATTATATCCTGTGCCGTCTGACAGATTAGAGTTTTGGGACAAAATCCCTAAAGTTGATGGGGCTGTCTCTACTCTTGTTAAGCGTACTACTATTCCTACGGCAGATGGTACTTCCTTTAAGGATCCTTTAGATAGGAAAATTGAATCCTTTCTAAGAAAAGCTTACTTGTGTTCAGGTAATCTTCTTAGACCTGCTATATCTTTAGCGGATGTTGCTGCAGCTTCATCTTTTGGTTAGAAGCTTTAGCGCAACAAGTAACAGATCATAATTCTCATAGCATTTTTATTCTTCTTCAACATGCTAATAATTTTATTTGTGATGCCATCTTTGATATCATTAGAGTTGATGTCAGGTATATGTCTCTAGCTATTTTAGCTAGAAGAGCTTTATGGCTTAAAACTTGGAATGCTGATATGTCTTCTAAGTCTACTCTGCTTTCCCTTTCTTTCCAGGGTAATAATCGTTTTCGTTCCTTTCGTCACAACAAGGAACAAAAACCTGATCCTTCATCCTCAGGAGCGGTATCAGTTTGGAAACCATCTCCAGTCTGGAATAAATCCAAGCCTTTTAGAAAATCAAAGCCAGCTCCTAAGTCCACATGAAGGTGCGGCCCTCATTCCAGCTCAGCTGGTAGGGGGCAGATTACGTTTTTTCAAAGAAATTTGGATCAATTCCGTTCACAATCTTTGGATTCAGAACATTGTTTCAGAAGGGTACAGAATTGGCTTCAAGATAAGGCCTCCTGCAAAGAGATTTTTTCTTTCCCGTGTCCCAGTAAACCCAGCGAAGGCTCAAGCATTTCTGAAATGTGTTTCAGATCTAGAGTTGACTGGAGTAATTATGCCAGTTCCAGTTCTGGAACAGGGACTGGGGTTTTATTCAAATCTCTTCATTGTACCAAAGAAGGAAAATTCCTTCAGACCAGTTCTGGATCTAAAAATATTGAATCGTTATGTAAGGATACCAACATTCAAAATGGTAACTGTAAGGACTATCCTGCCTTTTGTTCAGCAAGGGCATTATATGTCTACTATAGATTTACAGGTTGCATATCTGCATATTCCGATTCATCCGGATCACTATCAGTTTCTGAGATTCTCTTTCCTAG
Source organism: Bombina bombina (assembly GCF_027579735.1). Classification (NCBI taxonomy): domain Eukaryota; kingdom Metazoa; phylum Chordata; class Amphibia; order Anura; family Bombinatoridae; genus Bombina; species Bombina bombina. The sequence continues at coordinate 769,255,763 of NC_069502.1, forward strand.
ACAAGCATTACCAGTTTGTGGCTCTGCCGTTTGGCCTAGCTACAGCTCCAAGAATTTTTACGAAGGTTCTCGGTGCCCTTCTGTCTGTAATCAGAGAACAGGGTATTGTGGTATTCCTTATTTGGACGATATCTTGGTACTTGCTCAGTCTTCACATTTAGCAGAATCTCATACGAATCGACTTGTGTTGTTTCTTCAACATCATGGTTGGAGGATCAATTTACCAAAAAGTTAATTGATTCCTCAGACTCAGGTAACCTTTTTAGGTTTTCAGATAGTTTCAGTGTCCATGACTCTATCTTTGACAGACAAGAGACGTCTAAAATTGATATCAGCTTGTCGAAACCTTCAGTCACAATCTTTCCCTTCGGTAGTCTTATGCATGGAAATTCTAGGTCTTATGACTGCGGCATTGGACGCGATCCCCTTTGCTCGTTTTCACATGCGGCCTCTTCAGCTCTATATGCTGAACCAGTGGTGCAGGGATTACACAAAGATATCTCAATCAATATCTTTCAAACCGATTGTACGACACTCTCTGACGTGGTGGACAGATCACCATCATTTAGTTCAGGGGGCTTCTTTTGTTCTTCCGACCTGGACTGTAATTTCAACAGATACAAGTCTTACAGGTTGGGGAGCTGTGTGGGGGTCTCTGACAGCACAAGGGGTTTGGGAATCTCAGGAGGTGAGATTACCGATCAATATTTTGGAACTCCGTGCAATTTTCAGAGCTCTTCAGTCTTGGCCTCTTCTAAAGAGAGAATCGTTCATTTGTTTTCAGACAGACAATGTCACAACTGTGGCATACATCAATCATCAAGGAGGGACTCACAGTCCTCTGGCTATGAAAGAAGTATCTCGAATTCTGGTATGGGCGGAATCCAGCTCCTGTCTAGTTTCTGCGGTTCTTATCCCAGGTATAGACAATTGGGAAGCGGATTATCTCAGTCGCCAAACGTTACATCCGGGCGAATGGTCTCTTCACCCAGAGGTATTTCTTCAGATTGTTCAAATGTGGGGACTTCCAGAAATAGATTTGATGGCCTCTCATCTAAACAAGAAACTTCCCAGGTATCTGTCCAGATCCAGGGATCCTCAAGCGGTAGCAGTGGATGCATTGTCACTTCCTTGGAAGTATCATCCTGTCTATATCTTTCCGCCTCTAGTTCTTCCGATAGTAATCTCCAAAATTCTGAAGGAATGCTCGTTTGTTCTGCTGGTAGCTCCAGCATGGCCTCACAGTTTTTGGTATGCGGATCTTGTCCGGATGGCCTCTTGCCAACCGTGGACTCTTCCGTTAAGGCCAGACCTTCTGTCGCAAGGTCCTTTTTTCCATCAGGATCTCAAATCCTTAAATTTAAAGGTATGGAGATTGAACGCTTGATTCTTAGTCAAAGAGGTTTCTCTGACTCTGTGATTAATACTATGTTACAGGCTCGTAAATCTGTATCTAGGGAGATATATTATAGAGTCTGGAAGACTTATATTTCTTGGTGTCTTTCTCATCATTTTTCCTGGCATTCTTTTAGAATTCCGAGAATTTTACAGTTTCTTCAGAATGGTTTGGATAAAGGTTTGTCTGCAAGTTCCTTGAAAGGACAAATCTCTGCTCTTTCTGTTCTTTTTCACAGAAAGATTGCTAATCTTCCTAATATTCATTGTTTTGTACAAGCTTTGGTTCGTATAAAACCTGTCATTAAGTCAATTTCTCCTCTTTGGAGTTTGAATTTGGTTCTGAGGGCTCTTCAAGCTCCTCCGTTTGAACCTATGCAATTCATTGGACATTTAATAACTTTCTTGGAAAGTTTTGTTCCTTTTTGCCATCTCTTCTGCCAGAAGAGTTTCTGAATTATCTGCTCTTTCTTGTGAGTCTCCTTTTCTGTTTTTTCACCAGGATAAGGCGGTGTTGCGAACTTCTTTTAACTTTTTACCTAAGGTTGTGAATTCCAACAACATTAGTAGAGAAATTGTGGTTCCTTCATTATGTCCTAATCCTAAGAATTCTAAGGAGAAATCATTGCATTCTTTGGATGTAGTTAGAGCTTTGAAATATTATGTTGAAGCTACTAAGAATTTCCCAAAGACTTCTAGTCTATTTGTTATCTTTTCCGGTTCTAGGAAAGGTCAGAAGGCCTCTGCCATTTCTTTGGCATCTTGGTTGAAATCTTTAATTCATCATGCTTATGTCGAGTCGGGTTAAACTCCGCCTCAAAGGATTACAGCTCATTCTACTAGGTCAGTTTCTACTTCCTGGGCGTTTAGGAATGAAGCTTCGGTTGATCAGATTTGCAAAGCAGCAACTTGGTCTTCTTTGCATACTTTTACTAAATTCTACCATTTTGATGTGTTTTCTTCTTCTGAAGCTGTCTTTGGTAGAAAAGTACTTCAGGCAGCTGTTTCAGTTTGAATCTTCTGCTTATATTTTCAGTTTTTTTCTTTATAAGATTTAAACTTTATTTTTGGGTGTGGATTTTTTTTTCAGCGGAATTGGCTGTCTTTATTTTATCCCTCCCTCTCTAGTGACTCTTGCGTGGAAGATCCACATCTTGGGTAGTCATTATCCCATACGTCACTAGCTCATGGACTCTTGCTAATTACATGAAAGAAAACATAATTTATGTAAGAACTTACCTGATAAATTAATTTCTTTCATATTAGCAAGAGTCCATGAGGCCCACCCTTTTTTTGTGGTGGTTATGATTTTTTTATATAAAGCACAATTATTCCAATTCCTTATATTTATGCTTTACACTTTTTTCTTATCACCCCACTTCTTGGCTATTCGTTAAACTGATTTGTGGGTGTGGTGAGGGGTGTATTTATAGGCATTTTGAGGTTTGGGAAACTTTGCCCCTCCTGGTAGGAATGTATATCCCATACGTCACTAGCTCATGGACTCTTGCTAATATGAAAGAAATGAATTTATCAGGTAAGTTCTTACATAAATTATGTTTTTGTACCAAAATACCATCAGATATATAGAAATATTTATTTAGGAATAAATAGAACATATTCTGCTATGTGCAGAACATTGGAATGTGAAATATATATATGTTGGGTTAGCGCATATGAGAATATGAGTTTGGGTTAGCGCGTGAGTCGGGTGTTAGGTTTTTTTCCACTTTTTTCTCCCACTAACTTCTATGGGGGAGTAGGTTAGTTTTTGTGCCACAGTCTAATTGCGCTAGAAGTTGTTTTCGGGCGTTGATTTAGCACAAGCATGATAACTTTTTAATTTCAACTCATAGGGCTAGATTTGCCAAGTGTTGAGCGGACATGATTCACTATAGAATAAGTATTCTGCATTTATCATTGCACAAGCATTTCTGGTGAAATGCTTGAGCAGTGCCGCCCCCCCTGGGCTGTCAATCGGATAGGGATGATTTAAATCTGCCTAACAGGTTAAGAAGCAGAGGTCTTATGGCCGCTGCTTCTTAACTTCCCTTTCAGGTGAGCACGAAACAATGGGCCTCTGAAGTAGCATACGCTTAATAAATGGAGCCCATAATACAAGCGCAACCTGATGCGTGCAAAAAGTTTACTTCTAGCATAATTAGCGCTCCAGCGGAAGCGTTAAATAGCGCTCTACTTGTAATCTGTCCCAGTATAAGCCAAATAATTGTGTAGGATGGTCTGTTTTTCATTTTTGCTTGTAATGATACACAGTGACTTAGTAGCAGATGTTGTGATAGTGGAAAAAAATGACCGTCTTTTGGCAGGCTGGTCATCTGTTGTGTAAACCCGCATACTCTGTTTAATGGATGTGTACTTGAACGATTGTTTGTTTTCATAATGAGCAAACAAAACGATTCATCTGTTGTAATTTACTATCAATCAGTAGCTATCTACGTAATTGAGACATAAAACTTAAAGTACACAAAGCTCTCATTTTGTTTTAGTGATCTTATCAGTTAGAGACATGAAAGTTAAAATTACACTTTCATGGATAGATAGAGAATGTCATTTTAAAATATTTTTCAGTTTACTTCTTATTATCAAATAAACTTCATTCTTTTGGTATTTCTTGTTTAAAAAAAGCATACTTAGGTAGTTTCAGGAGCACCAATGCACTGCAGGGAGCTAGCTGGCGATTGGTGGCTACCTATATATGCCTCCTGTCATTGATGTACCAGATGTGTTCAGTTTAGTCCCAGCAGTGCATTGCTGCGATGGAACTGGTTTAAAGGGATTGGAAAGTCAAAATTAAACTTGCTTGATTCAGCTAGAGCATGTAATTTTAAGTGACTATTAGATTCACTTCTATTTTCAAATGTGCTTTGTTCTCTTGGTATCCCTTGTGGAAAAATAATAGGCACATATCCTACACTAGTGGGAGCTAGCTGCTGATTGGCAACTGCACACATATGTCTCTTGTTATTGGCTAACTAGATGTGTTCAGCTAGCTGCTAGTAGAGCAATGCTGTTCCTTCAGAAAAGGATAACAAGAGAATGAAGCAATTTTGATAATAAAAGTAAATTGAAAAGTTGTTTAAAACCAATGTTCTATCCAAATCATAAAATAAAATTATGGGGTTTCCTATCCCTTAAAACTATATGTCTGTGTAGGGGGTGGGAGTGGGCAAGTTACGGATGGGGTTTGGCTGAGCTAGGGTGTGTCCTGGCCAGAGCCCTTCTAGTCCCTTTAAACCAGGAAATTGGCTTTGACTGGGGAAGCTGAAAATCCTGAAGTATCAGGGAAGGTTGGGAAATATGAGAATGAAAAATATTCCTGTACATTGTAGATGCTTGGAGAAGAATATTCATTGTTGAGCATGAAAGGATTGTTGACGAATCCGGTCTTCATCCAATCGTTGCGTTCCCCACAAGCTGGACACTAAAGGGGGCAAGCAACGATTGGATGAAGCCGGATTTGTCATCAATCAACCCAAATATAGTATAAGATGCAGGTGGAAGAACGTCAGGATGTCTGCTATAACTAAATGGTAATTATTTTACAGAGGAACAGTCTTTACAAATTTTAATGAATGAAACTGCCCCTGTTTTTAAGATTAATTTTATATACTATGTCTTAAAGTGCCAGACATCTTGTTTTTGTATGCTGTTTTTTTTATCAGGAGGTATCTACGATAAAATAATTTTTATATTTTTCCATTCTGGTGTTCAGAGTCTATTTTTTGGTCCGGGGTCTAATCTTGGCAAACATTTGTCTTTTGCTATTTCACATCTCTTTTTAAACTTTGCATTGCAAAATAAGGCAACAGATTACAAGTAAAGTGCAAAGGATAACACACCCTGCGCTACTGATTGCGCCCCACTTGTAATTTAGCCCTAAATGTTTTAAAATCAGAGATCTTGCAAATCAAGAGCAGTTCAGGGATATACCTCTTGAAAAGAAAACTTGTGGAATACATATTGCTGTGGCCAATTAAGTACAGATTAGGGATGGGTGTTTATATTTGAATTTGAATGTTAGAACGAATGTTACATTCGAAATTTGATTTACATAATAAAATGTTGATAAGAACGAATATATTCTTAATCGAATGCCATTTACAGTTTACAGCCAAACCCCACCCGTGACTTTCAAATTCAAATGTTTATAAGTAGATCGAATGTTAACAAATACTATTCAGAAGTTCAATAGTTCATGTGGTAGTGAATTTAGTAAATTGATACATAATAGATACAAATATATAAATTTGAATGTTTCTATTTCAAATTTTACATAATTCGAATTACATTTAAAGAAAACATTAGAAATATTATTACATTAAAAGAATGTTAGAATGTTGTACAAACATTCGAAATATGAAATGAACAAATGTGTTAAAATTTGTTTAATTTTTCAAATGTTGCGAAACATTCGCCCATCCTCAGTATAGATATGAATGAGCTTGTGCTCTGATCTAAACTTTCACTGTGTAGAATGTTGCCACCTCAAGTAAATTTTGCAATAGTTAAGCAAAGGAGTAGAACAAGCACACTTGTTAGGTATTTTACAGACAGGCAAAATAAATAATGAATGTAAATTGCCATGTTTTTTTTCTTAAATAATCATATTACTGGTAGATTAAGGGGTAAATTCATTAAGCAGCTTTTTCAGCTATGCTCCACATATTTAAAGGGCCACTAAACCCAAAATCTTTCTTTCATGATTCAGATAGAGAATATAAATTTAAACAACAATTTACTTCTATTACTTATTTTGCTTAATTTTTTAGACATCCTTAGTTGAAGAAAAAGCAATGCACATGATGAGCCAATCACACAAGGCTTCTATGTGCAGCAACCAATCAGCAGCTACTGAGCATATCTAGATATGCTTTTCAGCAAAGAATATCAAGATAATAAAACAAATTAGATAATATAAGTAAATTAGAAAGATGTTTAAAACTGCATTCTCTTTCTAAATCATGAAAGAAAAAATGTGGGTTTCATGTCCCTTTAAGAAGCAGAAACTGTTCTTTTTCCTCTCCGCCACCTCAGAAATAGCAAAATCCCGACACTTGCTCATTCGGAATGATTGACATATATTGCTCTAGCACAATTGGCTGCGCCAGAGGGGGGCAGCATTACACAAGAAATTGTGCATTCAAATTTATATATTTGTATCTATTATGTATCAATTTACTAAATTCACATGAACTATTGAACTGATTTTTCATTGCAAGGGTGAAATGTATTTCACCCTTGCAATGAAAAATCAGAAGTGGCGATTTCAGGCGAACAGGTTCACTACTTGCGAACCTGTCCACCTGCAGGGATGGTAAATGTACCTCTAAGATTGAGTTTAATGTCCCTTTAACAAATTAAACTTTTTTTTTTCATTTAAAGGATCAACCAAGTTTTATGTTGCAATTACTGGTATTTTCTTGTTTGTCTTTATTTAAAGAGACATTCCGGTCAAAACTTAACCCCTGTCAGGCACGTCCTACAAAAAAAATACAGTTAAAGACCAAAGACGTGCCTAACACGTCCTCTGGGGTTTCAAGTGGTGGAAGCGATCGTGATCACTTCCAGCCACTTTCAAGGTATTACAGTAATGCCTCGATATTGAGGCATCACTGCAATACCTTTTTTTACCCATTGATGCAGAGATAGCCACTTTGTGGCCCTCTCTGCATCGGCCAGCGATGGTGCTGATCGTTGGTGGGTGGGAGCCATTGCAGGGAAGTGGGTGGGTGGCCCATCGCTTGAAGATATCCGGTAGAGGGGGACGGGATCGCACGCGGCGGTGCCGGAAGCACACATGGGTGCGGGTGCGGAAGCACGCACGGGGGCGGGAGCGGGTGGAACTGCTAAACTATGGAACTTTAAAGGGAAGGAGGGAGAGGGGGGATAAATGTTATCCAAGGGATCTGGGAGGGGGTGGGTAATTGAGAGGAGCAGCTACACTACAGAAAAATTTAGTTTTTTTTTATTGTATGGCAAACTGAGTACTACTGGCAGACATGTGCCAGTACCCAAGATGGCTGCAAATAGGTAGAGCGGGGAGGGTTAAAGAGCTGTTTGGGGGGATAAGGGAGGTTGGGGGCTAAAGGGGATCCTACACTGCAGAATATATATAAAAAAAATGTCGGGGGAGGGAAAAGAGCTGTTTGAAAGAGGTCAGGGAGAGATCAGGGGGTGGGTTGTGTCAGGTGGGAGGCTGATCTCTACACTAAAGCTGAAATTAGCCCTACAAGCTACCTAATTAACCCCTTCACTGCTGGGCATAATACAAGTGTGGTGCGCAGCGCCATTTAACTGCCTTCCAATTACCAAAAAGCAATGCCAAAGCCATATGTGTGCTATTTATGAACAAAATGGATCCCAGAGAAGTATTTACAACCATTTATACCATAATTACACAAGCTGTTTGTAAAAATTTCAGTGAAAAACCTAAAGTTTGTGAAAAAGTGAACAATTTTTTTTATTTGATCGCATTTAGTGGTGAAATGGTGGCATGAAATATACCACAATGGGCCTAGATCAATACTTTGGGTTGTCTTCTACACTACACTAAAGCTAAAATTAACCCTACAAGCTCCATACAAGCTCCCTAATTAACCCCTTCACTGCTGGGCATAATACATGTGTGGTGCACAGCGGCATTTAGCGGCCTTCTCATTACCAAAAAGCACTGCCAAAGCCATATATGTCTGCTATTTCTGAACAAAGGGGATCCCAGAGAAGCGTTTACAACCATTTGTGCCATAATTGCACAAACTGTTTGTAAATAATTTCAGTGAGAAACCTAAAGTTTGTGAAAAAGTGAACCAAAATGGGCCTAGATCAATACTTTGGGTTGTCTACTATTTTTTTTTATATAAAATGGTTTGGAAATGGCAAAGTGCTACTTGTATTTATTGCCCTATAACTTGCAAAAAAAGCAAAGAAGATATAAACATTGGGTATTTCTAAACTCAGGACAAAATTTAGAAACTATTTAGCATGGGTGTTTTTTGGTGGTTGTAGATGTGTAACAGATTTTTGGGGGTCAAATTTAGAAAAAGTGTTTTTTTTAATTTTCTCATCATATTTTATATAAAAAAAAATTATAGTAATTTCTAAGATATTATAAAAATAATGGTATCTTTAGAAAGTCCATTTAATGGAGAAAAAAAAACGGTATATAATTTGTGTGGGTACAGTAAATGATAAAGAGGAAAATTACAGCTAAACACAAACACCACAGAAAATGTAAAAATAGCCCTGGTTCCAAACGGTAAGAAAATTTAAAAATGCTGTGGTCACTAAGGAGTTAAATGCGCATAGATGAATTACATATTTGAATAGAAACATATTTGTAATATACATTTTTGGCAAAAATGTTTCTAGTAAAAGTTATTACTGTTTTAGTGTTAACATTTTTCTCTGCATGTGCATGTGAAGCATAGATAGATATTCTCAGTACACCAGCATTTTAAATACTGCAGCTGCTTAGAGCACCAGTAGGGCTGGTTTCATATCCGCATTAACAAATTTAGTCATTACTAGATGGTAGTAATGACTAGCGGCGAAATGTGCATCAGGCGTTGTCTGTGTGCGTGAGACTTGCTAATTTTTGTATACCTGGGACCTTTCAAATCTGATATTGTTTAGGCAATTGCCTTCCCTATACAGTTATTGACAAACCGTTTCCTCTCCTGCTCTAGATACCAGCATTGCTCAGATTAGGTAATGTTGTTGGGGTCAATCCCCTTTTTAGATTAGTTTTAGAGCAATCCGTGTATTCTTTGAGCCTTGAGAGTTACGGTTTATTTGAACTATTACCCAGGGAAGTAATTCTGCTTTTGAGTCTCACACACACAGTCCTGATCTGTTTCTTAATCTAAGTTTTATTTGTATGTCCTACACATTTCTATGTTATACACTTGGTACACTTTACCATTTTTTATCTTATTAAGAGTAAAAGTTACGTTTTAATAACCAGTTCTTGACATTTTTGACGGTTTTCATTTCATATTGTTACTATATATAGTGTTATGTGAGTGCTGGGTACTGTCTAACTTCTCTCTCTCTTTTGTACCTAGATGGTACAAGCACCTTAGTAATGTGTTTAAAATGCTGCTGCATTGTGCATACTTTTGAAACAGCTATAGCTTTTATTAGAATTATTTTTGCTAATATCAAAAATGCTTCTATTCAAAACTTAAATATATCCATGTGGATTCCAATTTTGGCTGGAATGTCCCTTTAAGATTAAGGGGCAGATTTATCCAGCTCCGTACGGAGCTTGATGGCCTCTGTTTCCGCACGAGCCTTCAGGCTCGCCGGAAAAACAGAAGTTATGAAGCAGCGGTCTAAAGACCGCAGCTCCATAACTTGTCCGTCTGCTCTGAGGCTGCGGACAGAAATCAACCCGATTGAATACGATTGGGTTGATTGACACCCCCTGCTAGTGGCCGATTGGCCGCAAATCTGCAGGGGGCGGCATTGCCCCAGCAGATCACAAGAACTGCTGGTGCAATGATAAATACATTGTATCATGTCCACTCGCACTATGATAAATCTACCCCTAAATGTAAAAGTTAAAATATTCTCAATAATTAATTATGTTTGTTTCTCCCTATTCAGGAATAGCAATTCAGGTATGAATGGAGTCTGGGTTTATGATATAGGTGGAGATTCAACGTATAATAAAATTATATCTGCTAATGTGGAACCCCAGTTTACACCTACTGAAACTGTGTATCAGTATGACACAAGTCCTGAAGCAACAGAAGAGTTGGACACAGATACACCCCCTATAGAGTTTGAGGTGCACACCCCAAGATCTGATGTCCCTGAAGTACCCGATTACAGGAATCCTTATGATGGCGAATTTCAGTATGAAATTCCACAAAACATACCAGTCCAAACGGTGTCTCCTGATGTCTTTATTGAAGCAAACTTTGACAACACAGATATACAAACTCAACAATTCAATGATCCTTCCTTCCCCAGAAATAATCCACAGGTTGTGGTTGTAGATGAAGAATTTGATGGAACTGGAGTAGGTAAGTTATGTATGACTACACATTTTCAAGATGCTTAAAGGGATACTAAATCCAATTTTTAACATAATTAGGATAAAGCATGCAATTTGAAGCAACTTTCTAATTTACTCCTATTATCAGTTTTTCTTTTTTCTTTTGGTATTTTTATTTGAAAAGCATGAATGTAATCTTAGGAGCCGGCCGTTTTTGTTTCAGAACCCTGGATAGCGATTGCTGATTGGTGGCTACATATTTTATGGAAATATAAATTGTTTCCTTGCATCAGAATGCATTTGTGTAATACAATTTAGTTAAATAAAGTATGTTTACACAAAATGTTTCAGATTAGCATAAATAGAACTAATATATTAAAGGAACAGTAAATTCAAAATATAACTTTTGTGAAAGGGCAAGCAATTTTAAATAACTTTCCAATGCACTTCTATTATCAAATGTGTACATTTTCTTTGTTGGAACAAATATCTAGGAAGGCTCATAAACAGTTGTTGATTGGTATCTGCACATAAATACCTAATGTGATTGGCTCACCCAGTGTGGTTAGCTAGCTCCCAGTAGCTCCTTCAACAAAGTATACCAATAGAATGAAGCAAACCTAATGGCAGTCAATTTGAAAGTTGCTCAAAATTGTATGTACTACCTGAATCATGAAAGAAAAGAAAAATGTTTTATGTCCCTTTATTGATAGCTGACTAAAACAAAGAACACACAAACTATAAGTTCAGTGACAAGCATCATATGTATCTGCATTTAAAGGGACATATTACTTATATGTTAAATCACTTGAAAGTGATGCAGCATAGCTGTAAAAAACTGATATGAAAATATCACCTGAGCATCTCTATGTAAAAAAGGAAGATATTTTACCTCAAACGTTTCCTCAGCTCACCAGAGTAAGTGCTGAGTAAACAGTTATACTTCAGCTGCTGTCCAGCTGCAGTTAAAAACAAAAAAAGAGGAAGAAATGAACAGCAGCCAATTGCAGATCCTGGGACAGACATACTGATTAGCTGCTTAAAGTCCTTTACAATGGGATGTGAATACTTAGGACATTTTGATGTAAAATATCTTTATTTTTTTACATAGAGATGTTAAGGTGATATTTTACAGCTATTCTGCATCACTTTCAAGTGTTTAAACATTTAGGCCTAGATTTAGAGTTCGGCGGTAAAAGGGCTGTTAACGCTCCGCGGGTTTTTTTCTGGCCGCACCATAAATTTAACTCTGGTATCGAGAGTTCAAACAAATGCTGCGTTAGGCTCCAAAAAAGGAGCGTAGAGCATTTTTACCGCAAATGCAACTCTCGATACCAGAGTTGCTTACGGACGCGGCCGGCATCAAAAACGTGCTCGTGCACGATTCTCCCATAGGAAACAATGGGGCTGTTTGAGCTGAAAAAAAACCTAACACCTGCAAAAAAGCAGCGTTCAGCTCCTAACGCAGCCCCATTGTTTCCTATGGGGAAACACTTCCTACGTCTGCACCTAACACCCTAACATGTACCCCGAGTCTAAACACCCCTAACCTTACACTTATTAACTCCTAATCTGCCGCCCCCGCTATCGCTGACCCCTGCATTACACTTTTAACCCCTAATCTGCCGCTCCGTAAACCGCCGCCACCTACGTTATCCCTATGTACCCCTAATCTGCTGCCCTAACATCGCCGACCCCTATGTTATATTTATTAACCCCTAATCTGCCCCCCACAACGTCGCCGACACCTGCCTACACTTATTAACCCCTAATCTGCCGAGCGGACCTGAGCGCTACTATAATAAAGTTATTAACCCCTAATCCGCCTCACTAACCCTATCATAAATAGTATTAACCCCTAATCTGCCCTCCCTAACATCGCCGACACCTACCTTCAATTATTAACCCCTAATCTGCCGACCGGAGCTCACCGCTATTCTAATAAATGTATTAACCCCTAAAGCTAAGTCTAACCCTAACACTAACACCCCCCTAAGTTAAATATAATTTTTATCTAACGAAATTAATTAACTCTTATTAAATAAATGATTCCTATTTAAAGCTAAATACTTACCTGTAAAATAAATCCTAATATAGCTACAATATAAATTATAATTATATTATAGCTATTTTAGGATTAATATTTATTTTACAGGCAACTTTGTAATTATTTTAACCAGGTACAATAGCTATTAAATAGTTAAGAACTATTTAATAGTTACCTAGTTAAAATAATAACAAATTTACCTGTAAAATAAATCCTAACCTAAGATATAATTAAACCTAACACTACCCTATCAATAAAATAATTAAATAAACTACCTACAATTACCTACAATTAACCTAACACTACACTATCAATAAATTAATTAAACACAATTGCTACAAATAAATAAAATTAAATAAACTATCTAAAGTACAAAAAATAAAAAAGAACTAAGTTACAGAAAATAATAAAATATTTACAAAGATAAGAAAAATATTACAACAATTTTAAACTAATTACACCTACTCTAAGCCCCCTAATAAAATAACAAAGCCCCCCAAAATAAAAAATTCACTACCCTATTCTAAAATACAAATATTACAAGCTCTTTTACCTTACCAGCCCTGAACAGGGCCCTTTGCGGGGCATGCCCCAAGAATTTCAGCTCTTTTGCCTGTAAAAAAAAACATACAATACCCCCCCCCCAACATTACAACCCACCACCCACATACCCCTAATCTAACCCAAACCCCCCTTAAATAAACCTAACACTACCCTCCTGATGATCTTCCTACCTTGTCTTCACCATGCCAGGTTCACCGATCCGTCCTGGCTCCAAGATCTTCATCCAACCCAAGCGGGGGCTAGACATCCACTGAAGAAGTCCAGAAGAGGGTCCAAAGTCTTCCTCCTATCCGGCAAGAAGAGGACATCCGGACCGGCAAACATCTTCTCCAAGCGGCATCTTCTATCTTCTTCCATCCGATGACGACCGGCTCCATCTTGAAGACCTCCAGCGCGGATCCATCCTCTTCTTCCGACGACTAGACGACGAATGACGGTTCCTTTAAGGGACGTCATCCAAGATGGCGTCCCTCGAATTCCGATTGGCTGATAGGATTCTATCAGCCAATCGGAATTAAGGTAGGAATTTTCTGATTGGCTGATGGAATCAGCCAATCAGAATCAAGTTCAATCCGATTGGCTGATCCAATCAGCCAATCAGATTGAGCTCGCATTCTATTGGCTGATCGGAACAGCCAATAGAATGCGAGCTCAATCTGATTGGCTGATTGGATCAGCCAATCGGATTGAACTATATTCTGATTGGCTGATTCCATCAGCCAATCAGAAAATTCCTACCTTAATTCCGATTGGCTGATAGAATCCTATCAGCCAATCGGAATTCGAGGGACGCCATCTTGGATGACGTCCCTTAAAGGAACCGTCATTCGTCGTCTAGTCGTCGGAAGAAGAGGATGGATCCGCGCTGGAGGTCTTCAAGATGGAGCCGGTCGTCATCGGATGGAAGAAGATAGAAGATGCCGCTTGGAGAAGATGTTTGCCGGTCCGGATGTCCTCTTCTTGCCGGATAGGAGGAAGACTTTGGACCCTCTTCTGGACTTCTTCAGTGGATGTCTAGCCCCCGCTTGGGTTGGATGAAGATCTTGGAGCCAGGACGGATCGGTGAACCTGGCATGGTGAAGACAAGGTAGGAAGATCATCAGGGGGGTAGTGTTAGGTTTATTTAAGGGGGGTTTGGGTTAGATTAGGGGTATGTGGGTGGTGGGTTGTAATGTTGGGGGGGGGTATTGTATGTTTTTTTTTACAGGCAAAAGAGCTGAAATTCTTGGGGCATGCCCCGCAAAGGGCCCTGTTCAGGGCTGGTAAGGTAAAAGAGCTTGTAATATTTGTATTTTAGAATAGGGTAGTGAATTTTTTATTTTGGGGGGCTTTGTTATTTTATTAGGGGGCTTAGAGTAGGTGTAATTAGTTTAAAATTGTTGTAATATTTTTCTTATCTTTGTAAATATTTTATTATTTTCTGTAACTTAGTTCTTTTTTATTTTTTGTACTTTAGATAGTTTATTTAATTTTATTTATTTGTAGCAATTGTGTTTAATTAATTTATTGATAGTGTAGTGTTAGGTTAATTGTAGGTAATTGTAGGTAGTTTATTTAATTATTTTATTGATAGGGTAGTGTTAGGTTTAATTATATCTTAGGTTAGGATTTATTTTACAGGTAAATTTGTTATTATTTTAACTAGGTAACTATTAAATAGTTCTTAACTATTTAATAGCTATTGTACCTGGTTAAAATAATTACAAAGTTGCCTGTAAAATAAATATTAATCCTAAAATAGCTATAATATAATTATAAATTATATTGTAGCTATATTAGGATTTATTTTACAGGTAAGTATTTAGCTTTAAATAGGAATTATTTATTTAATAAGAGTTAATTTATTTCGTTAGATAAAAATTATATTTAACTTAGGGGGGTGTTAGTGTTAGGGTTAGACTTAGCTTTAGGGGTTAATACATTTATTAGAATAGCGGTGAGCTCCGGTCGGCAGATTAGGGGTTAATAATTGAAGGTAGGTGTCGGCGATGTTAGGGAGGGCAGATTAGGGGTTAATACTATTTATGATAGGGTTAGTGAGGCGGATTAGGGGTTAATAACTTTATTATAGTAGCGCTCAGGTCCGCTCGGCAGATTAGGGGTTAATAAGTGTAGGTAGGTGTCGGCGACGTTGTGGGGGGCAGATTAGGGGTTAATAAATATAACATAGGGGTCGGCGATGTTAGGGGTAGCAGATTAGGGGTACATAGGGATAACGTAGGTGGCGGCGATTTGCGGTCGGAAGATTAGGGGTTAATTATTTTAAGTAGCTTGCGGCGACGTTGTGGGGGGCAAGTTAGGGGTTAATAGATATAATACAGGGGTCGGCGGTGTTAGGGGCAGCAGATTAGGGGTACATAAGTATAACGTAGGTGGCGGTCGGCAGATTAGGGGTTAAAATTTTTAATCGAGTGGCGGCGATGTGGGGGGACCTCGGTTTAGGGGTACATAGGTAGTTTATGGGTGTTAGTGTACTTTAGGGTACAGTAGTTAAGAGCTTTATAAACCGGCGTTAGCCAGAAAGCTCTTAACTCCTGCTATTTTCAGGCGGCTGGAATCTTGTCGTTAGAGCTCTAACGCTCACTGCAGAAACGACTCTAAATACCGGCGTTAGGAAGATCCCATTGAAAAGATAGGCTACGCAAATGGCGTAGGGGGATCTGCGGTATGGAAAAGTCGCGGCTGTAAAGTGAGCGTTAGACCCTTTAATCACTGACTCCAAATACCAGCGGGCGCCCAAAACCAGCGTTAGGAGCCTCTAACGCTGGTTTTGACGGCTACCGCCGAACTCTAAATCTAGGCCTTAGTATCATGTCCCTTTAAGCTGCTAGTTTTAACATATCTATATAAGGTTATGGCCTGTTATTTAACAAGAATAACATCTGGCTTATGTGACATTTTTACAAGAGAGTTAAGTAAATGTTTTGTATATAAATTAGAGCAATAGTATTCAGGAAGTCTCTTTAGCTGTGGTGCATTAGAGTTTGTTTAGTCTATATTAGGTGCATTTATAGCTAAAATTATTATAAAATTGCTATAAATTGCTATAAATAACTGGTATTTTAATTGAAATTGTAGCTAGACCTCATCAAATTAAAATATACACATACAAAAGCAAGAAGATTTTAAACAGAAATATGCAAAAATTTGTTTTGCAAACAATTACAAATTTGGACTAATTTGGTCCGAAATGTATTCATAAACAAAACAAATGTTCATTAACTAAAAAGACTAATAACGTAGTACAAAATGTGTTATTCGTTTATTTAGTTAACAAACACACGGCGAGATTACGAGTTTTGCGTTAGAGGCTATGCTGTGCTAACGAACAGTTTTTTCTCACCGCTCAATTACCTGCAGCGCTGGTATTACGGGTTTTTACAAACCCGGCGTTAAAAGACAAAAAGTAAGCGTAGAGCAAAATTTTGCTCCACACTTCACTTCAGTACCAGCACTGCGAGCTGGTCGTACTTGCTCATGCACGATTTCCCCATAGGAATCAACGGGGAGAGCCGGCTGAGAAAAAGTCTAACACCTGCATAAAAGCAGCATATAACTCAGTAACGCAGCCCCATTGATTCCTATGGGGAAACACATTTTATGTTTACACCTAACACTCTAACATGAACCCCGAGTCTAAACACCCCTAACCTTACACTTTTTAACCCCTAATCTCCCGCCCCGACATCGTCGCCACCTACCTACACTTATTAACCCCTAATCTACCGCTCCGGACATCGCCGCCACTATAATAAACATATTAACCCCTAAACCGCCGCACTCCAGCCTCGCAAACAATAGTTTAATATTATTAAACCCTAATCTGCCGTCCCTAATATCGCCACCACCTACCTAAATTTATTAACCCCTAATCTGCCGCCCCCAACGTCGCCACCACTATACTAAATGTATTAACCCCTAAACCTAAGTCTAACCCTAACCCTAACACCCCCTAACTTAAATATAATTTAAATAAATCTAAATAAAAAATAATATTATTACCTAAATTATTCCTATTTAAAACTAAATACTTACCTATAAAATAAACCCTAAGCTAGCTACAATATAACTAATAGTTACATTATAGCTAGCTTAGGGTTTATTTTTATTTTGCAGGCAAGATTGTATTTATTTTAACTAGGTAGAATAGTTACTAAATAGTTATTAACTATTTAATAACTACCTAGCTAAAATAAAGACAAATTTACCTGTAAAATTAAAGTTACACTAACACTAACAATCAGCCAACAGGATTGAGTTCGTATTCTAATAGATTGGATCAGCCAATAGGATTTTTTTCTACCTTAATTCTGATTGGCTGATAGAATTCTATCAGACAATCGGAATCTAAGGAATGCCATCTTGGATGACGTCACTTAAAGGAACCGTCATTCAGTAAGAAGACTCCGGATGAAGAGGATGCTCCACGTCGGATGTCTTGAAGATTGAGCCGCTCCTCGTCGGATGGATGAAGATAGAAGATGCCGTCTGGATGAAGACTTCTGCCGTCTGGAGGACCACTTCGCCCGGCTTGGATGAAGACTTCTCTCGGCTTCGTTGAGGACTTCGGCCTGGTTGGATGAAGACTTCTCTCGGCTTCGTTGAGGACTTCGGCCTGGTTGGATGAAGACTTCTGCCGCTTCCTTGAGGATTGATGTCCGGTCTTCAGAACAGTAAGTTGATCTTCAGGGGGTTAGTGTTAGGTTTTTTAAAGGACCAGTAAACACAGCAGATTTGCATAATCAACAAATGCAAGATAACAAGACAATACAATAGCATTTACTCTGAATTTCAAATGAGTAGTAGATTCTTTTCTAACACATTTTAAAGTTATGTATATTTCCACTCCCCCTGTACCATGTGATAGCAATAAGCCAATCACAAATGCATATACGTATAGTCTGAGTTCTTGCACATGCTCAGTAGGAGCTGGTGACTCAAAAAAAGTATAAATATAAAAGACTGTGCACATTTTTTTTAATGGAAGTAAATTGGAAAGTTGTTTAAAATTAATATCTCAAGGAAGGGATGACTTAAGAAATGTCACATTAGAAAGTATAGAGGAAAGCACACCAAGTAGCAGCAGAAAGAACATGAAAATTAAATGTATGACAACAAATGCAAGAAGCATGACGGGTAAAATGGGGGAGCTGACGCTCTTAGTTGCAGAAGAGGACTATGATATTATCAGTATAACTGAAACTTGGTGGGATGATTCACATGAGTGGGCAGTTAACTTAGAGGGGTATACATTATTTAGGAGGGACAGGAATAATAAAAGGGGTGGAGGAATCTGCATGTATATTAAACCTAACCTTAAACCTACAATAAGGGAAGATATTTATGATACAAGTGACAATGTAGAGACCCTGTGGGTTGAAATAAAGAGTGGGGGGAAAAATCCTAAAAAAATATTACTAGGTACATGCTACAAGCCTCCCAACATTAGTGACCCGGAGGAAACTCAACTACTTATCCAAATAGGTAAGGCTGCTAATAACAGTGCTGTAATTATGGGAGATTTTAACTACCCTGATATAAACTGGGCCAATGAAACTAGTTATTCAGCTAAGGGGGATAGATTTTTAAATGTTCTCAGGGATAATTTCTTGTCACAATTAATGGAGGAGCCAACTAGGAGTAAAGCTATATTGGATTTAGTGCTATCAAACAATACAGATATAATATCAAACATAGAAGTTAAAGAACATTTGGGTAACAGTGATCATAACATGGTCACATTTGAAATCTCTTTTCATATGCAGTGTTTTAAAGGCTTAACTAAGACTTTTAATTTCAAGAAAGCAAAATTCAACGATTTAAGGAAATCATTAAATAATATAAATCGGGACAATGTATTTTCTAATAAAAATACAGAGGATAAATGGATAATATTTAAAAATGTGTTAAATAAATATACATATCAACACATACCATATGGTTATAAAAATAAAAAAACTAAGCCGTTATGGCTAAATAAAAATGTGTTAAGAGAAATTAAGAAAAAACGTAGGGCATTTAAATTATTAAAAGAAAATAGTACAGACTCGGCATACAATATTTATAAGGAATATAACAAAGCATGCAAAAAAGCAATCAAATTAGCCAAAATTGAAAATGAAAAATTAATTGCCAAGGATTCTAAGTCTAACCCTAAAAGGTTCTTTAAGTACATAAATAGCAAAAAATCTAAGAAGGATAATATAGGTACATTAAAATGCGTGGAGGGTAGCATGATAAATAATGACAGGGAGAAGGCTGAGGTACTAAACCAGTTTTTTTCTTCAGTATACACAAGAGAGGAACTATTGAATGATACCTTGGAACAGAATAGAACATGCCAGTTCATACCACTAACTGGGTTTTGTTTAGAGGATATCAGGAAAAAACTGGAAAATATTAAGGTAAATAAAACTCCAGGCCCAGATGGAATACACCCAAGGGTGTTAAGGGAATTTAGCACTGTTATAGACAAACCATTACTCTTAATTTTTCAAGACTCATTATCCTCAGGCATGGTACCCCAGGATTGGTGTAAAGCTGATGTGGTGCCACTCTTCAAAAAGGGAAGCAGGGATGATCCAGGAAGCTATAGACCAGTTAGTCTGACATCAATAGTGGGGAAGATATTTGAAGGGATTATAAGGGATTATATTGATGAGCATATTCGTATAAACAAGATTATGAGTTCTAATCAGCATGGCTTTAGGAGAAATAGATCATGTCAAACTAATCTAATTAGATTCTACGAGGAAGTAAGTAAAAATATAGATAAAGGGGAATCAGTTGATGTGATATACTTAGATTTTGCAAAGGCATTTGATACAGTGCCACATGAGAGATTAATGCACAAAATTAAGGGACTGGGAATAGCTGAAAATGTTAGCTCATGGATAAATAACTGGATAAAAGATAGGGAGCAACGAGTAGTAGTAAATGGATCATACTCAGATTGGACAAAGGTAATCAGTGGCGTCCCCCAGGGATCAGTACTGGGCCCTGTTCTTTTTAATATTTTTATAAATGACTTGGAGCAAGGATTAAATAGCGACATCTCTATTTTTGCAGATGATACTAAGTTAAGTAAGGTCATTATGTCAGAGCAGGACGAACTCTCTTTACAAAGGGATTTGCTAAAATTAGAACTATGGGCAAGTGAATGGAAAATTAGATTTAATACGGAAAAATGCAAGGTTCTACATTTTGGAAGTAAAAATAAGCAGGCTACGTATTTTTTAAATGGGACAAGACTTAGCCAAACACAGGAGGAAAGGGATTTGGGAGTAGTAATAGATAACAAGCTAAAGATGAGTGCACAATGCAGGGCAGCGGCTTCAAAGGCTAATAAGATACTAGCATGTATTAAAAGAGGCATTGATTCAAGGGAGGAAAGCATAATTCTGTCATTATATAAAGCCCTGGTAAGACCTCACCTTGAGTTTGGAGTGCAGTTCTGGGGACCGATTGCTAAAAAAGATATTGCAGAACTAGAAAAAGTTCAGAGAAGGGCCACAGAGCTTATAAGGGGATTGGAGAAATTAACCTATGAGGAGAGGCTAGCCAAACTGGGTCTGTTCTCTTTAGAAAAAATGCGCTTGAGAGGTGACATGATTACTTTATATAAATATATTCAAGGCCCATATACAGAGATGGCAGAAGCTCTGTTTATTCCAAGAAAATTGTTTCTGACAAGAGGTCATAATTTAAGGTTGGAGGAAAGGAGATTTAATCTCCTGCAACGGAAACGTTTTTTTCACTGTAAGAGCAATAAAATTGTGGAACTCATTACCAAAGGAGGTAGTGAATGCCAATACCATAGATACATTTAAAAATAGTCTGGATAAATTTCTGTATCTAAACAAAATTCATGGATATGATTGCTAGTATTAAATGGGTCACATTTTAATGGGGTTATTTAAGCTTAACTGGAGCTTTTTGTAAGTATTTTAGATTTGTATAGGTTGAACTCGATGGACTTCAGTCTTTTTTCAACCTTATCTACTATGCTACTATGTTACTATGTTACATGCTGTATCTGACTCATGAAAATTTAATAAAACCTGAGTGTCCCTTTAAGGGTGTATTGGGTGGGTTTTATTTTTTAGATTAGGGTTTGGGCCGCCAAAGAGTTAACTGCCCTTTTAAGGGCAATGCCCATCCAAATGCCCTTTTCAGGGCAATGGGGAGCTTAGTTTTTTTTAGATAATATTTTATTTGGGGGGTTGGTTGTGTGGGTGGTGGGTTTTACTGTTGGGGGGGTGTTTGTATTTTTTTTTTACAGGTAAAAGAGCTGATTTCTTTGGGGCAATGCCCCGCAAAAGGCACTTTTAAGGGCTATTGATAGTTTAGTTTAGGCTAGGGTTTTTTTTATTTTGGGGGGCTTTTTTTATTTTGATAGGGCTATTAGATTAGGTGTAATTAGTTTAAAGATCTGTAATTAGTTTTTTATTTTCTGTAATTTAATTTTTTTTTTTCTGATTTAGCTAATTTAATTTATTTAATTGTTTTTAATGTAGTTAATTTACTTAATTGTAGGGTAGTGTTAGGTCTTAGTGTAACTTAGGTTAGGTTTTATTTTACAGGTAAATTTGTCTTTATTTTAGCTAGGTAGTTATTAAATAGTTAATAACTATTTAGTAACTATTCTACCTAGTTAAAATAAATACAAACTTGCCTGTAAAATAAAAATAAACCCTAAGCTAGATACAATGTAACTATTAGTTATATTGTAGCTAGCTTAGAGTTTATTTTATAGGTAAGTATTTAGTTTTAAATAGGAATAATTTAGGTAATAATATTATTTTTTATTTAGATTTATTTAAATTATATTTAAGTTAGGGGGTGTTATGGTTAGGGTTAGACTTAGGTTTAGGGGTTAATACATTTAGAATAGTGGCGGCGACGTTGGGGGCGGCATATTAGGGGTTAATAAGTGTAGGTAGGTTGCGGCGACATTGGGGACAGCAGATTGGGGTTAATAAAAATAATGTTAGTGTTGGCGATGTTGGGGGCATCAGATTAGGGGTTAATAAGTATAATGTAGGTGGTGGCGATGTCCGGAGCTGCAGATTAGGGGTTAATAAATGTAGGTTGGTGGCGGTGATGTTAGGGGCAGCAGATTAGGGGTTAATAATATTTAACTAGTGTTTGCGAGGCGGGAGTGCGGCGGTTTAGGGGTTAATATGTTTATTCTAGTGGCAGCGATGTCCGGAGCGGCAGATTAGGGATTAAAATTTTTATTTTAGTGTTTGCAATGCGGGAGGGCCTCGGTTTAGGGGTTAATAGGTAGTTTATGGGTGTTAGTGTACTTTTTAGCACTTAAGTTATGAGTTTTATGCTACAGTGTTGTACCATAAAACTCTTAACTATTGACTTTTAAATGCGTTAGGACTCTTGACGGGGTAGGGTGTACCGCTCACTTTCTGGCCTCCCAGGACAGACTCGTAATACCGGCGCTATGGAAGTCCCATAGAAAAAAGGGTTTACGAAGTTTATGTAAGTCGTTTTGCGGTAAGGCCAAAAAAGTGTGCGGTGCCCCTAAACCTGCAAGACAGCGGTAGTGAAAAAGCAGCGTTAGGACCTGTTAACGCTGCTTTTTCAGCTTACTGCAAAACTTGTAATCTAGCCGATATTTTGGTCAAAATTATTTCAAATTTGTTATTTGTTTTGCAAACGAATAACCCAAAATTTTTCTGCAAATGTCTTATTTTAACTATATCCATGATCATTTTAATATTTTTTCATAATATGATTCAATCAGAAAAATTTGAATTGTAAGATCATAACATCTTCAAAATAAAAACCAGACCTATACTTTTAATTGATTCGACAGCAAGCTTAGAGTGATGGTAAATCCTAGCATTTCTGAAATGCTAGGATTTGCCATTGGAACAAATAAAGGGGACTTTCAGTCAAGAAGTATAAAATACTTCATGCTGAAAGCTCTTTTATTTGTTTGCAGCGTTTGCCCCACTGAGCTGCATGGCTATTGGCTAAGAGGTGGAAATATCACCTCTCAGCCAAATAGCGTTCTGCCGTGGGCTGCCTTAGCAGCTCAGTGTGACAAATGCTGCAGCCAAATAAAGGAGCTTTCAGCATAAAGTATTTTTGTTCAGGTGTTACATATGATTAAAGTAAGGAAGGATTAATGCATAAAGATTGGCAATTTTTAATGGTGGGGTAGAGGTAGCTTAGTATTAAAGGAAGTCAAATCAATATGGTTTATTGTTTAATGCAATGGATGGTCTAGGAAGTTAGCATTATTTGTGTATTTGTGGTTGAGATTTCTGCATTTCAAGGTTAATAATAATAACGAATCTGGACAATTTAAGCTAAAAGATATATGAAACACTGCTCCTTATAGGAAAAAATATATATGTTAAATCAAAGTAAACATAAAAAGAAACAGATTATGTTAAAATAGCAAGTTTAAATAACTTTCCAATTTACTTATATTGTCAAATTTGCTTCTTCATCTTTGTATCCTTTGTTGCAATGCATTACTGGGAGCTAGCTGAACACATCTAGTGTAGTGAACCAATGACAAGAGGCATATATGTGCAGGCAACATTCAGAAACTAGCTCCCAGTAGCGTATTGCTGCTCCTGAGTCTACCTAGGTATGCTTTTCAACAAAGGATACTAAGATAACAAAGCATATTTAATAATAGAAATAAATGGGGACGTTGTTTAAAATCACATGTTCTGTCTTAATCATGAAAGTTTTGTTTTGACGTTACTGTCCTATTAATATTAAATTGCAGTGTAGGTTGTGTGTTCATAGTAATCATAATATTTTTCTTTAGTTTTCCAGTATAATGTAGGCAATCAACAAAACTGTGCAAACAACCGCCATCAGTGCTCCGCACATGCAATTTGCAGAGACTTTTCAACTGGATTTTGCTGTAGCTGTTCTCCTGGTTACTATGGTAACGGACGGCAGTGTGTATCAGAAGGTACGTTTTTTTTTTGTCCTTTACAAAAGTTAAATTGTTCACAATTGCATTATAATTAAGCATGTTAAATATGTTTTCATATTAACAAATGCATAAATTACTTATAATAATAATAATAATAATAAGAGATTGCATACACTGTATAATGACGCTATCAGACATATTGACCCCACAATAACCTACACAAAGTTTCAAGTTTATAACTTAGCAAATATTGTGTTGGTTTCTATAGGTGTCAAAATAAAGTTACACTGTACTCTTTATCTGCTTTTCTTCCCTTCAAGTGGACTCTTTTGAATTGACCACTTTTTATGCCCACTCATCTGGAGACCCCAAAGCACACTTTGTAGTTCTGCTTTTTGTGGGGCAAAAAAAAACTATGGCACACATTCTTAATTGTGCTTTTTATCTGGGAGCCACAAAAAACAGAGCAGACCGCCTTAAGTGAATGTCAGTTTAGATGAATCGGTGCCCGGTTTTTAATAATCCTATTAAAAACAAGGGCACTTTAATTCATCAAAATTTACATTTTTACTCGTTTTCTTCAAATACTTACCTTTTAAACCTGACAGCCGCTGCAGCGCTTCCTCCACCCGTCGCAAGCCCTCTTCACGGGTCCAAAATGACGAACCCGGCTTCTTCCAATCACGGCGTTGCCTCAGGCCATGATTCCCCCCGGGGGGGGGGGGGAATCCATGATTGGAGGAAGCCAGATTCGTAATTTCTGACGTATGAAGAGGCTTCCAACGGCCGGGGGAATCGCTGGAGCGGCTGTGAAGATTAAAAAGTAAGTATTTGAAAAAAACGAGTGAAATATAAATTTTGATGGATTAAAGAGCCCTTGTTTTTAATAGGATTATTAAAAACCGGGCACTGATTCATCTAAACTGACATTCACTTTAAAGGGACAGTATACACTCATTTTCATATAACTGCATGTAATAGACACTACTATAAAGAATAAGATGCACAGATACTGATATAAAAATCCAGTACAGGTAGCCCTCAGTTTACGCCAGGGTTAGGTTCCAGAAGGAATGGTTGTAAATCAAAACCATTGTAAATGGAAACCCAGTTTATAATTTAAGTCAATGGGAAGTGAGGGAGATAGGTTCCAGGACCCTCTCAAAATTGTCATAAGTAACACCTAATACATTATTTTTAAAGCTTTGAAATGAAGACTTTAAATGCTAAACAGCATTATAAACCTAATACAATAATCACACAACACAGATATATAAATTAAACTAAGTTAAATGAACAAAAACATTTGCTAAACAGCATTATAAACCTAAAAAAAATCATCACACAATACAGACTTCACTTGCATTTTTCTGCAAACAGTTCTTTCTATGCATTTCAATCTGGACTGATTTATAGACAGGAAGATCTTGTTCCTTTGAAATCTGCTCGATAGCTCAAGTCTGGTAAAAACTGATTAATTTCAGCTTGCCTGGCTTTGCTGCAACACAAGCGGACAGCTCCACCTACTGGCTATTTTAATAAATGCACTGCTTCTCAATGCTTTTCAATAGCAGTCACATGACTGGAAAAAAAGGTTGTTATTCTGAAACAGTGTAAATTGAACCGTTGTAAAATGAGGGCCACCTGTATAAACCTTTTAAAAACGTACTTAGAAGCTGACAGTTTGGCTCTGTTGAAAAGGTTGTTGGAAAGCCCACTGCAAGTGGGAAATAAAACACTCCCCCCCCCCTCCCCCTTCTTTTGTATATGAAAAGACCCTTTACACAAACAGGAGCAAGCTGGAGAAGGTAGCTGATGGTATTCACATAAAACTTTGGGGCTTGGTTAGGAGTCTGAAAATCAGAGCAATGTTATTTAAAAATAAGCAAAACTATACATTTATATAAAAAAAAAACTTTATGAGCTTTATAAATAGATCATCTACAAAACATTTATGTAAAGAAAAAATGAGTGTATACTGTTCCTTTAAGGCGGTTTTCACTTTACAGCGGGGCTCCGGTCCCTAACCTGCTGTATGAGCGGGGTATACCTGTGTGTGTATATATATATATATATATATATATATATATATATATACAGAGAGAGAGAGAGTATATGGCCCTTTCCCTATAAACTCATTAAAATGTGACATTGAAGTCTGTAGAATATTTTGTCTGCGCTACTGAAGTCATTGATAACCTTGTAGAACATGTCTTAATATTTTGGATACTTGTGTTTGTATAGAATTCCTTTGATAGGAAAAATATAAACAAACTACAAAATAATTCAATTAGAATGAATGATTAGAAAATGCATTATATGCTTATCTTGTTATACACTGAGCAATACTGTAAAGCAGGGATGGCCAACTGGTACCCTGAAGGCCACATGTACCCTGAGGGCCCTCTGCACTGGTTTTTGTGGTTCCCAGGTAAAAAGCACAATTAAGAATGTGTGCCATAGTTTGTTTGGCCCCACAAAAAGCAGAACTAAAAAGTGTGCTTTGGGGACTCCGGATGAGTGGGCATAAAAAGTGGTCAATTCAAAAGAGTCCACTGGAGGTAAGAAAAGCAGATAGAGAGTACAGTGCAACTTTATTTAAAGCTGGCCCTGTGCCACTGGACATTATTTGTATGTTTAGTTGCCATAAACTTATATGCAACCCATAATGCTTTTAAAATATTGATCTGTGGCCCTGATGTGTTAGGATATTGTCCATTACTGCTCTAAAGGCTTTATATTATTACAAGGTATTGTGAACACATAACATTAGTATGTTTTGCAACTTAAAGGGACACTGAACCCCATTTTTTTTCTTTTGTGATTCAGATAGAGCATGCAATTTTAAGCAAATTTCTAATTTACTCCTATTATCAAATTTTCTTCATTCTCTTGGTATTTTTATTTGAAAAGCAAGAATGTAAGTTTAGATGCCGGCCCATTTTTGGTGAACAACCTGGGTTGCTCTTGCTGATTGGGGGATTAATTTAACCGACTAATAAACAAGTGCTTTTCAGGGATCTGAACTAAAAATAGCTTTGATGCCTTCTTTTTCAACTAAATATAGCAAGAGAATGAAGAAAAATTGATAATAGGAGTAAATTAGAAAGTTGCTTAAAATTGCATGCTCTATCAGAATCACAAAAGAAAAAAATTGGGTTCAGTGTCCCTTAAAGGGACATAATACTCATATGCTAAATAACTTGAAACTGATGCTGTATAACTATTAAAAGCTGACAGGAAAATATCACCTGAGCATCTCTATGTAAAAAAGGAAGATATTTTACTTCACAATCTCCTCAGCTCAGCAGAGTAAGTTCTGTGTAAAAAGTTATACTTCACCTGCTCCCAGCTGCAGGTAAAAATTAAAAAAAAAATGAAGAAATGAACAGCAGCCAATCAGCATCAGCAGTGCTGAGGTCATTAACTCTTACTGTGATCTCATGAGATTTGACTTAACTCTCATGAGATTTCATAGTAAGCTTCCTTTACCTGATTGGTGAAATAATATGAGAGTTCACGAGGCTCATTCTTTCAGCTGTCCCAGGACAGACATACTAAAATGCTGCTTAGAAATCCTTTACAATGGGAGGTGGCTACTGAGGAACTTTTGAGGTAAAATACCTTTCTTTTTTACATAGAGATGTTCAGGTGATATTTTCTAGTCAGCTTTTTACAGCTATGCTGCAGCACTTTAAAGTGTTTAAACATTTGGGTATTATGGTCCTTTAAGGCCTGACTATTGTATAATACAGACATCTTCAAACTTGGCCCTCCAGAGGTTTTGGAACTACAATTCCCATGATGCTCAGGTATGCTGGCTGAGGGCCAAGTTTGAGGATGTCTGGTATAATATATGGTCATTAAAATGCTTTGCAAATTGATAATGTATTCTACAGTCAAGTCTAGCATTTGGAGATTGCAACAAAACAATCCTTTTAAGCTTGTAGTTGACATTTTATATATTACGTTACCATGTAATAACACTTTGAATGTTTTATAGGTAGTGATGAATTAATGCTGGTGATATTTGAAGTTTATTTTTGCTTAAAGGGAAATGAAAACCAAAATATTTATTTCATGATTCAGGTAGAGAATACAATTTTAAACAGCATTCCAATTTACTTCTATGATCTAATTTGCTTCATTCTTTAGATATCCCTTGTTGAAGAAATAGCAATGCACATGGGTGAGCCAATCACATGAGGCATTTATGTGCAGCCACCAATCATCAGCTACTGAGCCTATCTAGATATGCTTTTCAACAAAGTATATCAAGGGAATGAAGCAAATTAGATAATAGAAGTAAATTGGAAAGTTGTTTAAAATGACATGCTCTTTCTAAATCATGAAAGAAAAAAAGGGTTTCATGTTCCTTTAAATGTGACATTTAAATGCTTATTTTGACTGGCTTACATGGAATTCAAATTAAGTTTATGAGAATCAGCCTTTGAATTCTACATTGTGTTATTTATTAAATTGTCACCTTAAATCAAAGAGTTACATTTAAATCTAATTGTTCAACTATTGCAAGTTAGAACATTTGATATAAGACATTTAACATTAATAGAAAAAATTTAATTTGCTCAGTGGAAAAAAATCTATGACTGATACAATTGTCCTAGGTGAATATTCATTCTATCTTTAGTATGTTGTTTATTAAATATTTGCTTATTATATATATATATACATATATATACAGTATATGTATATATATATATATATACACATATATATATATATATATATATATACCCGTCCTTCACAGTCAAACTCATTCTATTTACTGAGCGGTGAATGACCACAATATAGTTTTGGTTCCATTGATTATAATGGGGCTTAACTTGCAACTTGCATTGTGGGAAGCGGCATTTACCAATCTGTGATTTACGCAATTTTCGAGTGGCAATCTTGCTGTAAATATTTTTTTCACAAGTTTCATGAACAAGTTGCATTGAATTTAGGCAAATGTCTTTCAAGTGTGTGCACAAAAGTCTATCCACTAAGTGCTCATGACACATTTTGACCAGACAAATTTAAATGCAATTACATTCCCGTACATAGATCAGAAAGTGTCACCTATGTATGAAAGCAAGTCCCATGCGCTGCTTCAGCCAAACTGGAAAAAACACCATTGCTGATCTAGCAAACATCCCATTCATAAATAGATGCAATCCAACACATTTTATTTTTAGCATTGTAGCATCCGTTTAAATATTTGTGTATTTTTTTCTGTTTAATGCATATTTGTATGTTGTTTTGCAGGAGCTGCTCAGCGTGTTAATGGTAAAGTAAAAGGCAGAATCTATGTGGGTAATAATCCATCTCCGGTTGTTTTTGAGAACATTGACCTACATTCATACGTGGTGGTTAACGACGGACGAGCCTATACGGCTATTAGCACAATTGTGGATTCACTGGGCTTCTCCTTGCTGCCACTTGCCTCTATCGGTGGTATTATTGGTTGGATGTTTGCCCTGCAACAACCAGGATATAAGAATGGATTCAGCATTACTGGTAAATTTAAGCCTATTTGATTCTAATTCAAGCCTGCATGTTATATGTATTTTTGTAAAGGGATTGGAAAGTCAAAATTAAACTTGCATGATTCAGATAGAGCAGGTCATTTTAAGACACTTTTAAATTCCCTTCTATTTTCAAATGTGCTTCGTTCTCTTAGTATCCCTTGTTAAAAATTAATACGCACATATCATACACTAGAGGGAGCTGCTGCTAATTGGTGCCTGCACACATTTGTCTCTTGTGATTGGCTAACTAGATATGTTCAGCTTCCTGTCAGTATTGCAATGTTGTCCCTTCAGCAATGGATAACAAGAGAATGAAGGAAATTTGATAATAGAACTAAATTTGAAAGTTGTTTAAAATTGTATGTTTTATCTGAATCATAAAAGAAAATGTTGGGGTTTACTATCCCTTTAAATAAACAAATTATTTTAGTATAGTTTCAGCATACAAATATTTACTGAGCTAGGAAGGCTTCTATTCAATGTCGATGTAAATATACTGATCATAATTTTTTTAGCAAGTTACAATTTATAGTATTTTTGTATAAACAGTCAATATTTTTGTTTCATATGTAATTTTTATTTAGTACACAGTCTATTAAAGGGACACTGAACCCAAATTTCTTTTGTTATTCAGATAGAGCATGCAATTTTGTTTCTTTTTTAAAAAAAATATCTTTTTATTCATTTTCAAAAAGCAATAATCTGCTATTTTGGTTTGTACATACAATTTTAAACAGAAAAATAAAAAATAAAATAAAAGCAGAAATATGTGAAGTTATCCTTGTACATCTAAGAATCGACATATTACATCATTACATAAAGTTCCTTCTAACATAATTCTTCTATACATGATTAACATATGTTCAATTCATAAACTTCAACATTGCAATGAATTCTTCTAAATTATAACAGAAACCGACATATATCAAATTATTCTGTTATTTTCAAAAATATAACACAAAAAATAAAATAAAAGCCAAATAAAACAAAAACAGATATATGTCAAGGTATCCTTATACATATTATATTATTAAATATGATTCCTTCTAACATAATTCTTCTTACATAATTAATAGAGCATGCAATTTTAAACAACTTTCTAATTTACTCCTATTAGCAATTTTTCTTCGTTCTCTTGCTTTCTTTATTTGAAAAAGAAGGCATCTAAGCTATTTTTTTGGTTCAGACTCATGGAAAGCACTTGTTTATTGGTAGGTGAATTTACCCACCAATCAGCAAGAACAACACAGTGTGTTCACCAAAAATGGGCCGGCATCTAAACTTACATTCTTGCATTTCAAATAAAGATACCAAGAGAATGAAGAAAATGTGATAATAGCAGTAAAATAGAAAGTTGCTTAAAATTGCATGCTCCATCTTAATCACGATAGAAAAAAAATTGGGTTCAGTGTCCCTTTAAGCAAATGTTTTCACTATGGTTAAAAATGTTTTATAAATGGGAAGGGTGAATGTATGATATTTACATATAAATTCACTAACATTAGCTACTCTGGGCTAGATTACGAGTGGAGCACTATTTATTGTTCCCGCGTTAACTCCTCTAGAAGTAAGCTTTTTGCACGCATCGGGTAGCACTCGTATTTCAAGTTCAAAGTAAAATGTGTTTGTTTTTGTGCACTCACTCGACATGCGCAAAAAGCCGAACTTCAAATATCGCGACCGCAGTAACATATTCCCCCATAGACTTCAACAGAATGCGAAAAGTGGAAAAAATCCTAACACCCTACTCGTGTGCAAACCTGATTGCATTTTCTCAAGTGCAGTGACCTGGCATGAAAATATGAATATTTCACATTCCAATGTTCTTCACAAAGAAGAATATTTTCTATTTATTCATAATTATATATATACAATTTTGGTAAAATATATAGCCATACCTATAATTATAGATATATACAGGAATATGAATATCTATTTAAAAATACATAGAACATATTCCCCTATGTGAAGAAAATTGGAATATGAAATATTTACAGTACAAACACAGTTAAACACTTTATTAAATATGAATATTGCATAAATATGATTTTACGTTTTCAGCTATTTAAAGGGACAGTGAACACCAAAATTGTTATTGTTTAAAAGGATAGATAACACCTATACTACTAGACATGTGCAGCCGCGAAAAATTCGGTTCGGTTTGGATCGATTCGGACCGATTCGAATTTCGGTTTGGATCGATTCGAATTCGGAAGAAATTGAATGAATTTGTTTCGGATTCATTCGGATTCTTTCGGATTCGTGGGAAATTCGGTTTGGTTCGATTCGGTTCGAATCGATTTGGATTTTCGGAATTTAAGTCAGTGTTAAGTGGGATGTGCTGTGTATTACACTAGTATACTGTACAATACTAGTGTAATACATGGCCATCCAAATCCATCCAAATAAATTCGAATCGATTCAAATTTATTCGGTAAATTCGGCACTACCGCAATTCAGAAATTCGAATCGATCTGAATTCCGAATTCGACAAAATTCGTCCGAATTTAGATTCGGACCGAACCGAATCGCACATGTCTATATACTACCCATTTCCTAGCTTTGCACAACCAACATTGTTATACTAATATACTTTATAACCTTTAAACCTCTAAATGTCTGCCTGTTTCTAAGCCACTAAAGACAGCCTCTTATCACATGCTTTTTTTATTAGCGTTTCACAACAGGGGTGTCCTAGTTCATGTGAGCCATATAGATAACATTGTGCTTACGCTCGTGGGTTGTGGCAGACACTGCACTAATTGGATAAAATGCAAGTCAATAGACAATAAATAAAAAGTCATGTGATCAGGGGGATGCCAGAAGAGGTTTAGATACAAGGTAATCACAGAGTTTAAAAGTATATTAATGTAACCATGTTTTCTGTGCAAAAATGGGGAATGGATAATAAAGGGATTATCTATCTTTTTAAACAATACATTTTTTTTAGTTGACTGTCCCTTTAACCGCAAAGGGCTCCTATGCACTTATATTTATAGCTATATGTGTGTACATATGTATTTATGGGTTTATATGTGTAAATATGTCTGTAAATATATATGTACACACATATAAATATATATACAGTATATATATATTTATACACACACATACATATACATATTTAGACATTTATATGTTGGAACTCTATGCCTGCCTGTTTTTTCTAACACCTGAGTCCTCATATATTTGAGCCCTTATAACTTTTTTGTGTAATATTTATTTTAAAATAACTTTTATTATATAGTGTTATGAGTGTAACTGTACTTTAAAATGTATTTTTGATGTGTTATGTGACACTTTTTTGATTCGGGAAACAGTTAACCAGAGCTCTGAGCTTGCGGTAATCTTTCTAGCGTTAATGGTGATTGCACTCACACATTGGCATTTACTTTCAACTTGTAATACGAGCGCTCCTTTCAATGCGCGCAAACAGCCGTAATAAAACCGATAACGCTTGCACATAACTTTTAGCACGCCACTCGTAAATCAGGCCCTCTACGTGTGCATAGAAATCGCTTTACTTACCTGTTCTGTTATATCTTCAAAGCCTGATTTATTTGTTGGTAAATAAGATATACTACTAAAATATACTAACTCCACAGTGACAGAAAACATCTGCAAAGTGTAATAAGAAGTACATTTTAAATATAAACTCCCATATATTTAACTCAATAATCATATGTGTATTCTTGTTTAAGTCTCTTTAGAGGGACACTGACTGAACCCAAATTTTTTTCTTTCATGATTCAGATAGAGCATGCAATTTTAAGCAACTTTCTAATTTACTCCTATTATCATTTTTTTCATTCTCTTGATATCTTTATTTGAAAAGCAAGAATGTAAGTTTAGAAGCCGGCCCATTTTTGGTTCACAACCTGGGTTGTCCTTGCTGATTGGACAGCACCAATAAACAAGTGCTGTCCAGCGATCTGAACCAAAAATGGCTGGCTCCTTAGCTTAGATGCCTTCTTTTTCAAATAAAGATAGCAAGAGAACGAAGAAAAATTGATAATAAGAGTAAATTAGAAAGTTGCTTAAAATTGCATGATCTATCTGAATCATGAAAGAAGAAAAAAATGTGGGTTTAGTGTCCCTTTAAGTGGCAGAATGGTTTGAATAATGTTTATGTGCATTGGTGTGTGTGTGTTTAGTGGAGAAGATTTTGGTTTGTGTGTATGGGGGTGTTGACTTGTGTACACGTTTGCATGTGTATGCAGAAGTGGAGAGTAAATTCATGGATTTTGTATTTCTGTATGTATGTATGGGAGTGGTTTGTATCTGTATGCATGGTGTTATGTCCGTGGGATATTTATCTATCAGACCAATCTTGGCCAGTAAGTCTTCTTATCCCGGTGTCAAGTGGAAAGATAAAGAAAAATGCCAGGACCAAAGTACATTGGATTAAAGGAATGAGATAAAGCAGGGATAGCCACAATAAATTTTCTTGAGTACCAGGAAAAGACAAGAGGGAAGGTCACAAGGTATAGCTGATACAGCATCAGGCAGATAGTCCAATATTTCAAGGTACCAGAAGGAAAAACAGGATTCAGCAAAAGGTAGACAGTCCAATCTTTCACGGTACCAGAGGGCAAAGCAGGATTCAGCAACAGGTAGAAAGTCCAATCTTTCACGGTACCAGAGGGCAAAGCAGGATTCAGCAACAGGTAGATAGTCCAATCTTTCACGGTACTAGAAGGCAAAGCAGGATTCAGCAACAGGTAGACAGTCCAATCTTTCAAGGTACTAGAAGGCAAAACAGGATTCAGCAACAGCTAGACAGTCCAATCTTTCACGGTACCAGAAGACAAAGCAGGATTCAGCAACAGGTAGACAGTCCAATCTTTCACGGTACTAGAAGGCAAAGCAGGATTCAGCAACAGGTAGACAGTCCAATCTTTCACGGTACCAGAAGGCAAAGCAGGATTCAGCAACAGGTAGACAGTCCAATCTTTCACGGTACTAGAAGGCAAAGCAGGATTCAGCAACAGGTAGACAGTCCAATCTTTCAAGGTACTAGAAGGCAAAGCAGGATTCAGCAACAGGTAGACAGTCAGCATAAACAATGAAAGAGCACCCTAGGTAACACAAAGTATACATATACTTGGGCAGGGAGTTCAGAAACAGGCTGCTAGAAATAGGCACCGATTCATGGCAGAACGATGCACATGTGTGAACAGTGTGGAGTGAAGTTGTTTACAAAGTAGTAATAGAGATGTGCCCAAAATGGCACAGGCACACGGCAGTAACGTCATTGCGGCGTCAACAGTGCGTGAGATGAAAACAAAACAGTAGACAGCCATAGCAAGGGCCGGAGAGGAGCGGCAGGTACATGACACATGGGTATAGATGTGTGTGTGTGCCTCCAAATGGACAGGAAGTTCAAATATGTTATGGGGTACAAAAGAGTATAATGTTCCCTGGTGGAAAAATTAAGTTTTCTGTTGCTGACCACAGTGGATACATTTGAGGGCCACATATGTCTTATTTGCCACCACTGTTCTAATTAAATTAATTTGTCTTCTAGGTGGGGAATTTACAAGACGGGCAGAGGTCACTTTTTTGAAGAAGAATGAGAAAATAGTTATTACTCAGCAATTCATTGGCATTGATGAGCATGGCCATCTCACCATCAGTACTAACCTTGAAGGCAAAGTGCCAGAGATACCATTTGGCTCTTCTGTTCAGATTGAGCCTTATACTGAGCTTTACCACCACTCCAGCTCAGGTAAGTACTGGCTTTTCTGGGATCAGAACCCTTTACAAGAAAGTTCTGTAGTGTAAACCTCTATTTCCTTGATTTATAAGTTAAAAGATGATATTTTTTTACTAAGTGATTTTTTTACTTTATTTTTAAGGATGGTAAATCCTAGCTTTTTTTAACACTTGGATTTACCATCATTTTAATTACCAAACCCGTATTTTTGTTTTTATATTGAAAATGTTCCACTGTCTACCATAGCAGCTGGGGAAAATTGTCCTTATCAGCCAATGAGCAAGTGATCCCTATAAATCAGTTGTGTACACACATACATTTCTTATTAATTTCAATATCAGGTAACAATATTTTATAGTTTAATTGCTATTGTTTCATATGCATGTTAAACATGTGTTTTTAAATCTGTCTGTGAAAGATAATGTTTCTACTGGGATGAATTTTTATGACAATTTCAATGAACGTCCAATCAGTGTGTGTGTCATATGACACTCTTGAAGTCCAGCCTTTTGAAAGCCCTATGTAGAGAGTGGGTGGGACTGCTCTCTATGTTAAAGCCCAGCCAAAAGAGGAAATGAAGGGGGGTGGAGGAACAGAAGATACCAAGTAAGATTGTAAATTATTGTAATTATTATTTTTTTTTAAAAAAAGTGTATATATATATATATATATATATATAATATACATTTTGTATTATAATATATATATACCTTTTTTTTTTTTTTTTAAATGTATGTGGTTTTGCTTGTATACTAATAGATTTTTCCTTGCAACATTATTAAAGTCTGAAATTTACCATCACTTTAAACTTAATTTATTTCTGTTATCAAATTTACCTCTTGTTATATGGCAGACGTGTTTGTAACAATGTTATAGCGCTCAAGACATCTGTACACTTGTGAGCCTCCTTATTTTGCTGTTGTGGAAAGGAATTAAGTTTCAATAAAGGATATTAAGAGAACAAGGTACATTTGATTATAGAAGCAAATTGGAAAGGGTTTTAAAATTTTACATTTAAAACTTGCTGATGGCTGCATATATCTTGCTGGAATTAACCCCTTCACCCAAAAGGATGTATATATACGTTGTGCTGTACTTTGGCTATCGTACCACACCATATATATATATATATATATATATATATATATATATATATATATATATATATATATATATATATATATATACATCTTCGCTTCAGGAAGCTCCAGCACTCTCAGCTGTTAAGTTACAGCCGAGAGCTGGAGCTCCTGAAGCTTCAGGCATCTGCCGCATATGGAGCCGGAGCTCGATTGGTACTCCACCCACATATGAGGGCAGATGTCTGATCGTTACAGACGGTGACACTACGGAAAATAATAAAACAAAGGGACAGGGAGGGATGGGGCAGCTACACTACAGAAAAAGGGATCTGGGGGTGTGGGGGGAGGTAGGGGGACACTACACTACAGAAAATATGAAGAAGAAAAAAACATAAAAAAAATAAGCAGTTTATAGGTACTGGTAGACAGCTGCCATAACCTAAGATGGTGGGTATTAGAGAGGGGAGGTGTAGAGAGCTGTTGGGGGAGTGGGATCAGGGAGACTGGAGGGTAAGGGGGATACTACACTGCAGAAAATATAAAAAAAATGTAAAAAAATTATTTAAAAAAAAAGAAGCCTCATATTTTCATACTGGCAGAGTGTCTGCCAGTACCTAAGATGGGGGTTAACAGTGGGGGTTTGGGGAGAGAAGAGAGTTGTTTGGAAGGGATCAGGTAGGGATCAGGTAGGGATCAGGGGTGAAAAGTTTCAGGTGGGAGGCTAATCTCTACACTAAAGCTAAAATTAGCCTTTTAAGCTACCTAATTAACTCCTTTACTGCTGGTAATAATAGAAGTGTGGTGCACTGCTGCAATTAGTAGCCTTCTAATTATCAAAAAGCAATGACAAAGTCATATATGTCTGCTATTTCTGAACAAAGGGGATCCCAGAGAAGCTTTTACAAACATTTGTGCCATACAAGCAGTATGTAAATAATTTCTGTGAGAAACCCAAAGTTTGTGAAAAAGTAAAATTATTTTTATTTGATTGCATTTGGAGGTGAAATGGTTGCAGGAAATATACCAAATTGGCCTAGATCAATACCTTGGGTTGTCTACTTAAAAATATATATTTATAGTTTTGACAGGTAAATAAAAAAACAAGGCTATATTTCGTGTTATTCCAATTATGAATGGAATCACGGTTCATTAAATGAACACACATACAGCAATTGCTGCGTCCACACTTGAATGTCCCTGGTCTAGCGGTGACCCACTGATCCAGGGTGCCAGACTTATTCTCACTACTATTCTTAGGTCCCTTTAGCCTTGAGGGGGCTAAAATATTATTTTTAAAGACCACCTGGGGTTTATTGTCAATCACTTCTCTAAGTAAAGGGTCTGCTTTCAAAATACCCCAATGTTTGTTAAGCATCTTTTTAATAGACCCTGCCCCTTCACTATATGTGGTAATGAATCTAACTGTGTTGTTATACCCGTTATCATTCTGGTCCCTCACTTTGGTATGGTGTTGTACTACGTTTGCGCACAGTATTCTTTTGTCTTGCTTCAGCTACCAATTGAGTATCATACTCCTTTTCCAGGAATTTATTCTGTAAGATGTCTCCTTCCCTGTTATAATCCTCAAGTCTGGTAAAGTTCCGCCTGATTCTGGGGAATTGTCCAAATGGGATATTTTCTTTCCAGCTCCTCAAGTGCCCGCATTTAGCGTTAAGAAAGCCATTGCTATCAGTGGATTTCCTAAAATTACTTACCATTACTGTATTAGTGCTGTTATCTATAAACAGCTCAACATCCAGGAATTCAATTTTATCTCTCTAAACCTTTTCTTTGAATGATAAAGTAAATGTATTCATATTAAAATATTTAATAAAGTCCAAAGCACTTTTTTCATCACCATGCCACACTATAATGATGTCGTCAATGTACCTAAAGTACTTGATGACATTATTACTAAAGGGATTATTCTGGCATATCATCTCATCCTCAAATTTAGCCATCTACAAATTGGCGTATGAGGATGCCATGGAGATGCCCATGGCAGTCCCTTGTATCTGTCTGTAAAATACTTTGTCAAAACAGAAATAATTATGACTCAAGATATATCTAATACCTTCTTCCAAGAATCCCAAATGCTTAATGGACAAGCTGCTATTATTCCCCATTTGTCCAAAAGCTTCCAAACCCTTATCATGGGGAATATTGGTGTAAAGTGCCGTCATGTTACATGTCATCCATATATATCCCTCATTCCAATGCAGTCCTTCTAATATATTAATCACTTCTAGTATGTTTTTGATATAAGACCTTGTCTGTTTCACCATGGACTGCATGTATGCATCTACATATATGGATAAATTGTTAGTGATGGAATCTATGCTAGAAATAATAGGACAGCCAGGGGGGTGCTGTTTGTCTTTGTGAATTTTTGGAATATGGCAAAAGATAGGAATCTTGGTGTGGGGGTTAAAGCTAAATCCAAACTCATCATTATTCACGATACCATCAATTTTTGTCATTTGTGATCATTTTGAGGAGATCTTTATTGTATTCCACAGTGGGATCTTTTGAAAGATTGATATATGTTGTAGTATCTTCTTATAATCAATGTGCCTCTCCTACGTAATCTTCTCTATTTTAAATGACTATGCCTCCTCGTTTGTCCACCTGCCTAATGATCAATTGATGATCTTCTTTCAGTTTTTTTAGGGATTTTCTCTCATTTATATTCAAATTATCTTTATATTTGAATTTCCTATTGTAACTTCCTGACTCAAAATAATGATTTAATTTGTCAGTCAGTATACGACTAAAGACCGGGATATATGCTCCTTGAGTATGGATGGGGTTAAAGGAGGAGGGGCATTTAAAATTGCTATGTATAATTCTATCTTCCATATCATGGATACTTACATCCAATAGCTCTTCACTACCTACAATTTGAGATTCAGCCAAATCATGAGAAGAATCTAATTGTTTTAATACCCTAAGTGCCTCTATATCTTCTTTATCCCATTTCGTATATTCTTTACTGTTTTTGAGCTCTGTTCTATAATTTTTAGCATAATACCTTTTTAGATTTAATTTACGTACAAATTTTTGCAAATCTATATAGGTTTCAAATTTATTTGGGAGCTTTTTTGGTGCAAATGTAAGGCGCTTATCTAATAAGAACAAATCATTATCTGTCAGGACAGTATTCAACAAATTAAAAATATTTTCCTTTGCTTTTATTAACAATAATTCCTTTCCCTCTGTCTTTTTGGTTCGTTGACCACCTCTCTTTCCCCGTTTTATTCCCACTCTCTTGATTCTCTGGGACGTTTCCTGTTCTCCCTGTCCCACATATCTAGAATAGGGCTCTCTAATTTCTCTATTGGTCTCCAGGTGGACGTGATCCATGGCTTCTGTCTAAAAAATGTTGCTCTCTCCAATCAGTTTGATGATTCCCAATGGGTTGCCTATACTCTCCATTATACTGATTGCATGTATGGTGTTCCTTTTGGAACCCTCGTTGGTTACCATAATAGTGTCTATTAGTCCCATTTTGGTAATTATTCTGATGATGACTCTTCCCTTGTTTCTAATTGTTAGACTGAACTTTGGGTCTGGCACCCTTTCCCCCCCACTCAGTATCGGTTTCCAAAACTGAAAACCTATTGGACATACTGATCTCTTCCTTATGATAATTATCTTTCTTATTAACTGTAACAGGTTCCTTATGGTATTGATTCTCCTTGTCATATAAATTGACATTTAACCTAACATTTCCACTTTGAATGGGTTTACCAATATTACTATTATATTTATTCTGATTATACTGAATTCCATTATGTCTCTGATTATTGTAGATAACCCAATTCTTTTTTATAATTATAAACTTGGTCATACTTATAATCTTCCAGGTATCTTCTTAATTTAATAGAGAATAGTTTGCAAGAGTATAGTTTGCTTTTTCACAAAAGTCTTGCTTTTAAATAAAATAGGAATATAATATTTCAGAAAATTGAGTTTATTCCACTAGTTCATTTTCATTTGTATTTATTTTATTAAACAACACCCACAGTGCTATTATTCTAGATTTTTATTGTAACTCCTGTTTTGACACTGTAGTGTTATACAGAGCCATAATTGTCTCAAAATCTGTACTTTGCCATTTCAAGCAAATCCCTCTGAAGGTCATTGGGTTCCATTTACCAAGCTGAGATAGCAGCTTCGAAGCCTTAGGATTTCAGGCACGCCACAAAGACAGCCTCTCCGCAACACTTTAGGTGGCGGATTGCAATCATCTTGACCTTATTGGATTGGAATAATTGACAGCCCCCTCTTGCATGTAATTGGCTGCTTGTAAGCATTGGGCGGCATTACACACTCAGCAAATTGTGCAATGTTAACTACGGGCAGCATTCTGCTACCTGCTCGCCTCGAAGCTGAATGGACAAGGTTCGCTGTCAGCCTGCAGTCGAGCGCCTTGAGTAGGTGAGTTATTGATGTGGATGAAATGTTTCATTTACTTGGCAATAATTTGGCTAAAACTAAGAAACAAAACAGAATATTAGATGAAACGTCATTAGGCCTATCCTCAAATACAATAAGCAACATTTAAAATTATTAATTATATGAATTATTTAGATTGTCTACCAACCCATGTACCTAGGGAACATAAGTGCCTAGATTTCACACTATATTCAAATATTAGCTCCTGGCTATAATTGAAAATGGCAAATCTAATTGGCAATTTATATTGTTCTGTTATTGGTTTATTATTATTGGTTATTTAGAAAAGCAATATTGAAAAACATGAGTTTCACTGATCCAGAAAAGGGCTGTATTGTGTTAGCCAGTTTATTTAAAGGGACAGTCAACACCAGAATTTTTGTTGTTTAAAAGGAAAGATAATCCCTTTATTACCCATTCCCCAGTTTTGCATAACCAACACTGTTATAGAAATACACTTTTTGCTTCTGTGATTACCTTGTATCTAAGCCTCTGCAGACTGCCCCCTTATTTCAGTTCTTTGGACAGACATGCATTTTAGCCAATCAGTGCTGGCTCCAGGGTAACGTCACGTGCATGAGCTCAATGTTATCTATATGAAACACATGAACTAATGCCCTCTAGTGGTCAAAATGCATTCAGATTAGAGGAAGTCTTCAAGGTCTTAGAAATTAGCATATGAACCTCCTAGAATTAGCTTTCAACTAAGAATACGTATGAAAAAAGAGAACAGCACCCCTGAGATAGAACAAAAGCTAGAATAACTTCCATGCCTGTTCATTTAAATTTATAACTCAGGGTGCAAGTTCTTTTAGCACACTATGCCCCTTCACAGAGAAAAAATATCCTGTAGCATATCAGTCTGATCCTGCCCAATGACAGTCCAGCGCCGAAATACCAGGCAATTCCTCACTGAACAAGAGAAACAACAACCCCAGACGATCGTTTCGGCCTTCTGTGGGCCTCGTCAGTGAGGTGCAGTTGTATCTCTCTAAGGACATGTGTGCAAGGGCTCCACGTCTGGCTTACCCATTACTCTTAGGGTGACC
Organism: Bombina bombina; assembly: GCF_027579735.1. Classification (NCBI taxonomy): domain Eukaryota; kingdom Metazoa; phylum Chordata; class Amphibia; order Anura; family Bombinatoridae; genus Bombina; species Bombina bombina. The sequence continues at coordinate 769,297,542 of NC_069502.1, forward strand.
CAAGAGATTTGCATAAATTTGAAAAAAAGAGAACAGCACCCCTGAGATAGAACAAAAGCTAGAGAATACGTAGAGAACAAAGCAAAATTGGTGATAAAAGTAAATTGGAAAGTTGTTTAAAATTACATTCCCTATTTAAATCATGAAAGTTTTTTTTGGACTTGACTGTCCCTTTAAAGAAAGTAAAATTCCTTCTGTAAAAAAATAACAGAAGTGATGTACAAGTGATAACTGTAATAACTAATAGAGGATACTATTGCAAGCTTTCAGGACCCTGAGGCCTAGTGATAGGCGAATGTGCTGCAAGTGTAATTCGTTTGGTAGAAAGAATAGTCCTGTGTAAATTCATTTTGGACAATCGAATGTTGACAAGAAGGAAAACCCATTAAAATTTGATAATCAAATGTTATTTGAATATTGAACAATTTGAATATTGCATTTAAAGACAGCATTAGAAATACTATTACATTAAACAGTGTTGTACAAACATTCTAAATTCAAAACGAGCGAATGAATGTGTTAAAATTTGTTTCATTTTTCAAATGTGGCAAAACATTCGCCCATTCTCACTGATCCTATCACATTTAAAGTAATCCCTGACAGCAAATTACCGTTAATTCAGCAGTATGAATAGTGCACAAACTTGATTTTTGCAAGATTTTATATTTATTTAATCAGCTTTTATGGAATCTTTCTCACAATCTTTTTTAAAGGACCCCTGAATACAGTAGAATTGAGTAATTGACAAATACACAAATAAAAGACAATGCAATAGCACTTACTTTGATTTTTTAAAGAGCAATAGAATATTTTCTGGCAAATTTCAAAGTTAATCCAAAATTCCCTCCCCCTGTATCATGTGACAGCCTTCATCCAATCACAAAGTGCATGTATGTATAATATGGGTACTTTTGCATCTGCTCAACTGGAGTGCAGAAAGTATCCATATAAAAATAATATGCACATTTTGTTAATGTAAGTATATTGGATTTTTTTCTTTTTTTTTTTAAATGATATGCTTTATCCCCATGAAATTTTAATTTTGACTTTAGTGACCTTGTTTAGTTGATCATCTTGAATCAACATAATAGTAAAGATGTGTTTTTTATATGTATGTTAAAGGAGCGTTAAACGCTAAAGGGCCAGATTACAAGTGGAACGCTAAATATCGCTTGCATGCAAGCGATATTAGTGCTCCACTTTGTAATACCAGCACACAAAAAGGATTTAGTAAAGTTGTGATATCGGACCTCTAGATGTTAGCGCTTCTAATTCTTTTGCTTGTGTGCTAACTTTTTACATTCAAATTGTAATACCAGCGCCAATATCTGAGCTCTATTAATTTACCTTGAGCGCAGTTAGCACTCAATAGTCCTAACATTTTAGTGCTCCACTTGTAATCTAGCCCTTAGGGGCATATTTATTAAGCTCCGTCTGGAGCTTGATGCCCCTCCGTCTGGAGCTTGATGCCCCTCCGTCTGGAGCTTGATGCCCCTCCGTATGGAGCTTGATGCCCCTCCGTATGGAGCTTGATGCCCCTCCGTATGGAGCTTGATGCCCAGAAGTTATGAAGCAGCGGTCTAAAGGCCGCTGCTCCATAACTTGTCCGCCTGCTCTGAGGCCGTGGACAGAAATCAACCCGATCAAATACGATTGGGTTGATTGACACCCGGCCGCGAATCTGCAGGGGGCGGCATTGCACAAGCAGTTCACAAGAACTCCTTATGCAATAATAAATGCCAACGGTGTATGCTGTCTGCATTTATCAATGTGCGGCGAACATGATACGCTACTTCGTATCATGTCCGCTCACACATTAATAAATATACCCCTTAGTTTCCATAAAGCAACAGGCGCTTCCACATTCTAACCTAGATTTCCTTCTCTGCTGAAACCAATTAAGGACAGTAATAAATGTGTCCCTAAAGTGTGCAAAGAATGCCTGTATGAAATATAGCAGTGTCTGGAATCTGCACTTCTAGTTTTAACAGAAAATAAATGACAGGAAAAGGGATAAAATAAATAATTAAGGGGTATTGCAATCTAATTAAACATTTTGTATTACAGTCTCTTTTCCTGTCATTTATTTCCTGTCATTTAAATCAGGAGGTCTGTAAAAAAGCTAAGTGCTCTTTCCACTACATGAATACTGCAATAAAATAAGTGAAATCCTCATTTCAATTAAATTAACTCACAGACTAATGTGTATAGAAGTCAAACTGATGAATAGACCTCTTTCAGTTTAGTAGAATGTAATTTCTTTTAAAGTTATTAATCTTGTTTAAAACAAGTGCTTCTTTGTATTACTTATTCCATTACACCAATTGACTGAATTGTTGAATTTAAATGATTCTTAAAGGGACACTAAACCCTAAAAAAATATTTCATGATTCAGATAGAGAATACAATTTTAAATAACATTCCAATTGACTTCTATTATCTAATTTGCTTCATTCTTAAGATATCCTTTGTTGAAGAAATAACAATGCACATGTGTCAGCCAATCACACGAGGCTATGTGCATCTACCAATCAGAAGCTACGCTCTTTCTAAATCATGAAAGAAAAAATTTGAGTTTCATGTCCCTTTAATTATAAATAGACCAGTATAAAAAAACAAAACAAAAGAAAAAACATTTGTATCATTTGTTAAATTGCTTAAAGTGATACTAAAGCCAATTTTTTTATTTCATGATTCAGATAGAGCATGCAATTTTAAAGTGAAGGTAAACTTTGATGAATGAAAGCTTGTTTTTTAAAAATACTATTAAAAACAGGGGCACTTTAATTCATCAAGGTTTACAAAGCAGCCGTTTTGATTAAAAACTTACCTCTCTTCTTTGCACAGCCAGAGCAGCTTCCCCCACCCGGAGATCCTCTCTTCACACCTCATCAATGACTAATCCTACTTCCTCCAATCATGGCTTTCCCCCTAGGGGAGTCATTGCCTGAGGCCATGCCGTGATCGGAGGAAGCTGGATTAGTCATTGATGACGTGTGAAGAGAGGATCTCCGGGTGCGGGAAGCTGCTCTGGCTGTGAAAAAAACAAAGGTAAGTTTTTAATCAAAACTGCTGCTTTGTAAACTTTGATGAATAAAAGTGCCTTTGTTTTTAATAATATTTAAAAAAAACGGGCTTTCATTCATCAAAGTTTACCTTCACTTTAAGCAACTTTTTTAAATGTACTCTTATTATACATTTTTCTTCATTTTCTTGCTATCTTTATTTGAAAAGCAATAATAGAAGCTTAGGAGCCAGCCCATTTTTGGTTCAGCACCTGGGTTGCGCTTGCTGATTGGTGGCTAAATGTAACCACCATTCAGCAAGTGCTATCCAGGGTTCTGAACTAAAAATGGGCCGGCTCCTTAGCTTAGATTACTGCTTTTTCAAATAAAGAAAGCAAGAGAACAAATTAAAATTGATAATAGGAGTAAATTAGAAAGTTGCTTAAAGGGACACTAAACCCACATTTTTTCTTTCATGATTCAGATAAAGCATGCAATTTTAAGCAACTTTCTTATTTACTCCTATTATCAATTTTTCTTCGTTCTCTTGCTATCTTTACTTAAAAAGCAGGAATGTGATGCATAGGAGCCGGACCATTTTTGGTTGAGAACCTGGGTTATGCTTATTGGTGGGTAAATGTAAGCCTCCAATAAGCAAGCGCTATCCATGGTGTTGAACCAAAAATGGGCTGGCTGCTAAGATTTACATTCCTGCTTTTAAAATAAAGATAGCAAGAGAATGAAGAAAAAAACATAATAGGAGTAAATTAGAAAGTTGCTTAAAATTCCATGCTCTATCTGAATCATGAAAGAAAAAAATTGGATTCAGTGTCCCTTTAAGATTGCATGCTCTATCTGAATCATGAAAGAAAAAATGTGGGTTCAGTGTCCCTTTAAGATTGCATGCTCTATCTGAATCATGAAAGAAAAAAGTGAGTTAAATATCCCTTTAAATGTTAAAGAGCCATTATAGTATAATTTTAATACTTTAATGGCCCTTTTAAATGTAACAGTTAAAGGGGCACTCAAGTCAAAATTAAACATTCATGATTCAGATAGGGCACGCAATTTTTAACAACTTTCCAATTTACTTTTATCATCAAATTAGCTTTGTTCCCTTGGTATTCTCGATCGAAAGCTAAACTTACAATAGGTAGGCTCATAACCTGATTTCTAAGCTGTTGAAGGCAGCCTCCTATCATTTTGACAGTTTTTTTTACAGTTAGACGCTGCTAGTTCACATGTGCCATAGATATATACCATTGTGCTCACTCATGTGGAGTTATTTATGAGTCAACACTAATTGGCTAAAATACAAGTCTGTCAAAAGAACTGAGATAAGGAGCTCTTTAATTACTTTTTATCTAAGCTCTGCAGAGGCTTAGATAAAAAGTAATTAAAGAGATAAAAAGGGTATTAAAGGGACACTCATTATATACTTACCTTAATCAAAAGGTATAATCCTGATGATACGTCTGCAACCTGTCAAATATTCTACTGCACATCGTATTGTGTTGCATTCTAATTCTATCTTCAAACAGTGCATCCAGACCGTTAAAAATGCCCCCCAATCTCAGCCCCTAAGGATATCCATTTTTATCTTGATTCAATATGCCCCTGTAGTAAACGACTCGCAAATACGTTTTTCTCTCCGTGCACGGACTGTTGTTCTTGCGTGATCGGATCGTCTGTTATGTGCCTCGCCGAATTTGCGCATGCACAACGACTTGGGGGAGTGAAAACTCCGGAACCTTTGTATATCAACTTTTCTGTGCTGTGTTTGACGAACAATGCAGAAAAGTTAAAGTAAGCTACACAGGTTATTGAAGTAGCATTTTTTTCAATACCACTATCAATACAATGTAATGAATATAAATACAATCAAACATGATCTCAGTGATATAAATTTATACTGAATGGGTTGAGAGTACATGTTGGACCGGGGTATATAGTATTTAAACAGTACAAAAATGTTGTTAATATACAATATAATATGCAGAGGTGAAACGGGTTGAGCAGGAAGTGGAACGCTTCAGACAGAGGCCTCTATTTATAAAGGTCTGTCGGACCTGATCCGACAGTGCGGATCAGGTCCGACAGACCTCGCTGAATACAGCGAGCAATACGCTCGCCGTATTCAGCATTGCACCAGCAGCTCACAAGAGCTGCTGGTGCAACGCCGCCCCCTGCAGACTCGCGGCCAATGAGCCGCCAGCAGGGGGTGTCAATCAACCCGATCGGGTTATGGAGCAGGCGGACAGGTTATGGAGCAGCGGTCTTTCATAACTGCTGAAACACGGGGCATCAAGCTCCATTCGGAGCTTGATAGTTAGGCCCCAGAGTCTGCTACTGAAAGCGTTCGCTCTGCTCATCCGGTAATGAAGAGTGGGAAACACATTGCGATGTCATCCGCACTGAATTGTGAGAAGGAAGGTAGATGGAGGAGGAGTTTGGAGGCCATTTTGTAGACACAGAAATCTATGATTTCATTAGGGATATTTATGGTTGCTGCTGTTGTTCACTATTGGTTTACTGTCCCTTTAATATAACAGTATTGGTTATGCAAAACTGGGGAATGGGTAAAAAAAGGGACGATCTATCTTTTTAAACAATAAACACTTTCAAGGTGACTGTCCCTTTAACAGTCAAAAGTATAAAGATTCTATTGAATTGAATTGAAAACAATAGACTAGAATACTGTTATGGGAACACTACATTCATTTATTTAAAATTTCTTTAAAATGTTTTAATTTTTTTTTATCCCACTTTACGGCCTTTTGTAACCCCTTATTAAATGACCTGTCATTTTTACCCTAAGGGGTTAAATAGCATGTAGATTGCCGACAGCGGGGAGTTCACGCTATTGCTAAAAGTCTTCTGGGATGAGGTCTGTAGTAACAGCGGATCTCGCTGTTTTTGGCGAAACTGGAGATATTCCAACGCCGAAAACGTCTTAAAGGGACATGAAACACAACATTTTTCTTTCATGATTTAGGTTAAACATACAATTTTGAACAACTTTTCAGTTTACTTCTGTTATGACATTTGCTTCATTCTCAATGGTATCATTTGTTGAAGGAGAAGGAATGCACTACTGGTTTCTAACTGAATACATGGTTGAGCCAAGGACAATCTGTGTATATATGCAGCTACCAATCAGCAGCTAGAACCTAGGTTCTTTGCTGCTTCTGAGCTTACCTAGATAAACCGTTCAGCATAGGATAACAAGAGAAGGAAGCAAATTAAATAATAGATTTAAATTTGGAAGTTGTTTAAAATTGCATGTTCTTTCTGAATCATGAAAGACAAAAATGTGGGTTTCATGTCCCTTTAAGGACAGGTGACGTATAGGAAAACTGATTAAATTGTACAGCCTAGTTAACTTTACAATATTCTTGTTCACATTGGCATTAAAGGGATGTCATCAGGGGTCAAGTCGAACAGGAATGCATGGGAATGGACAGAGAACAGAAATGCTTCAGTAAACACTGTTGCTGCTGGTGGGAGGAGCTGGAGCACTGTCTGGTTAGAGGGATAGTGAGATCCTTTAGTAATGGGCAGTAACACTTCCTGCAATACACTAAATGGGGCCTGCTGTGTGATCACCCTGCAATGTGTGTAACATATGGTGCTTTCAACCCTTCATTGAATTTAATTTGTTTTTATTAACCAAAGTGTATAGATTATATACATATAAATACAGTGTGTGTATGTATATATATATATATATATATATATATAATATTAGTATAATATTAATTGTGAGGGGGTGGAAGTCTTGGTGAGTTCCCACACTTTTTTGTAGGACTTGACCCCTGGATGTCATCATTGTTTTTACAATGACTTATAAAATATGCTTGAAAAAAATGATATTGATATTAGAATGAGAAAAGCAATGGTTTAGATTTGCTGTAAAGAAGCCATTCTAAAATAATCTAGAAGGTTTTTTATAGCAGCTGACTTTTAGTAACCTAATTATGCTCCGGTTGCTGTTATTGATACCACCCTATTTGTAGCTCATTAAAGGGACATTATATACACTAGATTTTTCTTTGCATAAATGTTTTGTAGATGACCCATTTATATAGCCCATACAGGTTGTTTTTGAAAAGTATAGTTTTTTTCTTATTTTTAAATAACATTGTTGATTTTCAGACTCCTAACAAAGCCCCCAACATTTTAGAAGTATACTAGTGTCTACCTACTCCAGCTTGCTCCTGTTTGTGTAAAGTGTATTTTCATATGCAGGAGAGGGGGGAGTGTCTACTATTTTTGCTTTCAAGCCCATTTCAGTGGGTGTCCCAGTCTAACCTTTTCAACAGTGCTAAACTGGGAGCTTCTAAGTAAGTTTTTAAAAGGTTTATACTGGATTTTTAGATCAGTATCTGTGCATATTCTTCTTTATAGTAGTGTCTATTACATGCAGTTATATGAAAATTGGTGTATACTGTCCCGTTAATAATGACCAGCCACAATGTAGTTTTTGACTCCAGCTGCCATAGCACTGGTACTTTTATTACTTAGGAACCAGCTTGTTAGCACTGTGGCTACAAATAAAGTGCCAGGGTGCAAGATTCCAAGAACTAACCATAATAACCTTCTTGGGCCTCCAAACCACAATTGAATCTAACAGCAACATTATAACAAGTGCAATTAAACCTAACCACAGCCCTGTCCCAGCACAATTAATCCTAATTGTATCTCTGTCTCCGCCGCTATAAATCCCACAAACAACCAAGGGACGAAGCATATTTTATTCTTAATCACTAACACTCCCCAACATGATCTTCTCAACTGAAAACTCTAACACCCCCTCTTCACAATATATCCACAATAAACATTCTGTGCATGATTCCCTCCCACTCATTAAAGGGACAGTCAACACCAGAATTTTTGTTGTTTTAAAAGATAGATAATCCCATATTTACCAATTCCCCAGTTTTGCATAACCAAGACAGTTATAATTATACACGTTTTGCCTCTGTAATTACCTTGTATCTAAGTCTCAGCAGACTGCCCCCTTATTTCAGTTCTTTTGACAGACTTGCATTTTAGCCAATCAGAGCTGTCTCCATGGTAAATTCATGTGCATGAGCTCAATGTTATCTATATGAAACACGTGAACTAATGCCCTCTAGTGGTGAAAACTATCAAAATGCATTAAGATTAGAGGCGACCTTCAAGGTCTAAGAAATTAGCATATGAACCTCCTAGGTTTAGCTTTCAACTAAGAATACCAAGAGAACAAAGCAAAATTGGTGATAAAAGTAAATTGGAAAGTTGTTTAAAATTACATGCCCTATTTGAAACATGAAAGGTTTTTTTTTGGACTTGACTGTCCCTTTAAAGAGAAATGAAACCCAAAATGTTTCTTTCATGATTTAGGTAGAACATACATTTTTAAACAACTTTCCAGTTTACTTCAATTATCAAATTTTCTTCATTTTCTTGGTATCATTTGTTGAAGGAGCAGCAATGCACTACTGGTTTCTAACTGAACACATGGGTAAGCCAATGACAATTGGTATATATATGTAGCCACCAATCAGCAGCTAGAACCTAGGTTATTTTCTGCTCCTGAGCATACCTAGATAAACCTTTCAACCAAGGATAACTAGAGGAGAAAGCAAATTAAATAATTAAAGTACATTGGAAAGTTGTTTAAAATTGTATGCTCTGTCTGCATAATGAATGTCTAATTATGACTTTACTGTCCCTTTAATACTCCTATTACCCAAGCCCCCTAGAAAATTTAACCCCTATGAATTACAAAAAATAAACTCCCAAATTAAAAATACAAATCCTCAAATTGTCAATAATTCCAAATCAACCAAATCAAAATTAAATGCACCAGCATTAAATAGAAATATGCGGCCCATGTAACCAAGGAGTGTAACCACGCGCAACTCAGGGGTGAAATTACTGGCAAATAGCAGGCCGGGAGATCTGCATATTAGGAGGGTGAGATATGAGTTTGACCGACAGACCACCACTCAATGTCCTCGTAATCTACAGACCTCCCCCTATTATCGCTGTACCCATGTGCCAGGATGCAATATTTCCCGCCAACAAAGAGGACCCTCTTACTGCCATACCTCAACAACCCTTGTGACCTTTTCTTACCTCTACATAAGTCTGTATCACCCTTTTGATGTCGCCAATGAAAATCTCGTTACCCTCTTTTAATAAGTGTACTCCGTCGCCTCTGTACAGCCTCTGATCCCTGACTGTTATTAAAAGGTGTTCAATCACTTTCCCCCCTATTTCTTCCATCACTTTTTTACCCGCCTGATTTACTTTTTTTCTACTTTTGTATCCTCCTTTCTGTGTGACACTATCCCTCCAAAAGAATCTAGAAATAATGCTAGACCAAACTAGCTTGGTCCCCACCCATTTCAACTTGAACCATCTGCATACATCTCTGACTTCCTCCTGCAATTCGATAGAAGGAACCAAGCCTATGTCATTCCCACCCAGATGTATTATTAAGACATCGGGTAGCCCCCATTTTTTCCTAGAGGTCTGCGCCGTCTCAAATAACTGTCTCCATTTCATCCCTATGTCAAGGGAACTGAAATTTAAAGAGCTTAAATAAGAATGTAACATCAGGTGCTTTAGAACCACAACTGCTAGGATATGACACTATTAAATAGGGTGTATTGTATTAGTGAATAGTATGGGATACACATGGTGATCCTGCGCAACAATGTATTACTCAGTAATCACACAATACAATATTAATATACAGGTGCAGTTTCCCACATCTCCCCTATGGCTGCCACATGTGTCAGGGTTGACACTGTGGAAGGAAAAAAATAAAGCAGCAGGGGTAGTTGAAAACAATCCTGATATAAGAGTTGTATGCAGTGTGATGTTTATAACATTCAGACTCTTGCAAGAGAAAACAAAAAATGGCTGCCACACAGTGAGAAAAACTTATGGAAGTGAGAGGATCAGAACAAATAATATTGGCACTCATATAAGTTTAGATTTGTTTTTTAGGAGAGTAAGGCAAAGATACAATGTTCTGCGGTAGCTCAGAGGATCAAACTAGAGCAGTGCTTACCAAACAGGAGCGCCAAGCAAAACTCGCCACAAGCTGAGGGAGTGAGCAGAGAATAGGAGCTGCTGCTATCAGCGGTAATGTGAAGCTGGCGGATGACGTCACCGCGTTCCCGTAGAACACTGCTGAGAGCTGACAGGCAGGGAGAGCGGTAGCTGGAACCGGAGTGCGGCAGAGAGAAAAAGCAGAGTCCTCTCAACTTTAAATATAGAACACAGGAAAAACGATAAGTTGCCTTAAAGTAAAACAAGACAACAGAGATAGGAGTTTCAATGTTAAGTTTCTCAGGAGTTCAGAGGTTTGTGAACAGCGTTCACAGGATGGCATAGGTTCACAGAGGATCTAGGAAAGATTACTGCAATACTAAGCAATGAGATATCATAAGGAGGAGCCTTAAATAGGGAAAGGAGTGAGCCTGCACTGGGTCTTAAAGGTACAGTGGTTGTGTGATACCTGACAGAATCCCCCCTTCAAGGAGCCACTCCGGGGCTCAAAGCTTCGGGCGATCTGGATGTCGCTGATGGAAAAGTGTAATTAAACGTGGAGCCGAAATGTTGCAAGCTGGTTCCCAGGAATCCTCATCTTGCGAGTATCCTTTCCAATGAATGAGGTATTCTAAGTGACCACGTCTAATTCGTGAATCCAAAATAGAGTGTACCTCATACTCCACAGTAGGGTCTATAGTAACTGGTGGTTGCACTACCGAAGTAATGGGGTCTCTAACTTCTCTGTAGGGCTTGATAAGCGAGACGTGGAAAGTTGGATGAATTTTGAGGGTAGTTGGTAATTTGAGACGTATGGCATTAGCATTTATGGTACGTAATACTGGGTATGCAAACCAAGAACAGGATATGTGTGCAACAGAGTGACACACAACCGGGCGCTAACTTAAAATAAAATAAGGAAAAAATCAATCCTGGATATCAAATAGTACTAAATGACACAATATGCATACCCTTAGTACATAAAAAATTACAATCATGTAAATAATTCAATGGATTTTTTTAAAATAAATACTTCAGTCCATCCTATGTAGAAAAGATCTTATATAAATATATAGTCCGTTTCAATGAATTACTTACAGTCTTTGCATGTCAAGAGTATCAAATAATATATTATCAAATGAAGTAAACAGTCGCTGCTCCTCCAAAATAGGGGTAGACTCCAGGGTCCCCAACAAGACAAACTGTAAACGATAAAAGGGAAAGAGCGCAGACTCAAGTGCAGTATTTAAAGTTTATTCAAACAACAAACGAATAACAAATTGAACACTCACAAGATGGTGCATAAATCTATGCATATAGTAGCCGACTGCTATGTCCCAAAAGCCGATCCCTTATGGCGGTACTTCCAGGGATGTGTGGCAGGTCAGTTCACTTCGCCGGCTTTACAAACGAACACACCCGCTCTGCAGTCGCGGGGTAAATGACGTCTCCTATAGCCGTCTGAAGGAGTGCTGGATCACTGACAACTCCTGGACTACGGATCCCGCCGGGGATCAAAAAAAACTAAGCAAATTCTACGCGTTTCGTCTCGTATCGTCGAGACTTTGTCAAGAATGCTTAGCTAGACTTCTTTACTCATTATATACCCATGGTGGGATAAAAATAATTGGTCCCAACTAATTAATATATGTTGTATGTAAGGGTATATAAAGAGCACAGAATATCGGACAGTTAATACAATTATAAATACATAGTGATTGATTAAAACATTTTCTAAAAAATGGCATTAAATATAGCAGCAAAAATATCTAGTTCTATATTGATAATACAACATTTCCAATTGATACATCTACACGAAATTAAAAGTATATACAAAAGGCTAAAAAACATGAACACAAATTGATAATACTCCAAGATTAATAAATATATATATGTAATTGTTAAAATACATAAAACCACCACAACGATTAAATATCATAAAATAACTTGTTGATTTCATAAAAAAGCCTGGATATCTAGTTCTATATTTAACCCTTTGGGTTCCAGACAGTCTAGAGTTTTTATCCAAAAGGTTTCCCTTTGCCTTAACTTCAGCAATCTGTTAGTATCCCATTTATCTGGTGCAACCCATTCTATAATTTTAATACTAAGATCATTAGGGTTCTGATTGTGACAAACTTTAAAATGATAAGATACGCTATGATTATCAAAACCTGACTCTATGTTCCTAATATGTTCTCTTAATCTATACTTTATTTTTCTTTTTGTTCTTCCTACATAGATTTTGCCACATTTGCAAGTGAGTAGGTATACTACATACGTAGAGTGGCAAGTGCATCTATATTTGCATTTATAAGTGTGATTACCATCTGAGTTTGAGAAACTAGTATGTTGTGCATCTATGAGAGGACACATGACACACTCTATAGCTTTACAAGGATACAACCCTACTTGTCCTCCACACCAATTCGTCAATGTTCCATTGTTTACTTTATGTCTAAGTTTAGTGGGAGCTAAATAATTTTTAATATCCTTGCTTTTTTTGAAAATAACCTCTGGTTTATCCCCTAATACATTATGAAGCACAGGATCCAATTTTAATACTTCCCAGTGTTTGCCCAAAATTCTTTTGATTTGTTGATGTTGATTATTATATCTAGTAATAAATTTAACAGTCCCTTCCTCATAGTTATTCCTAACTTTGCTCTTATTCTTATTTTGACCTTTAATGAGTTGTGTCCTGTCCATTTGCACGACCTTTGCTTTTGCATTGTCTAGTAGTTGTTTATCATATCCTTTTTCCAAAAAAATTTTTGTCAAATGTTCAGCTTCATTATTAAAATCTTCTAAATAAGTACAATTGCGTCGAATTCTTTGGTACTGGCCCAGTGGTACATTATTCTTCCACTGTTTATAATGCCCACTTTTTGCGTTAAGTAAACTGTTTCTATCAGTGGGTTTGTGAAAGTTCTTTACACACACTTTATTGGTTTGTGCATCGTGATATAATACCAGATCTAAAAAAGGAATTGATTCAGGGGAACTCTCATATGTAAATTTTAAATTATAAATATTAGAATTAATATGGGCTATAAAATCTTTAATTTGATCTTTTGGACCCTGCCAAATAATTAAAATATCGTCTATGTATCTAAAATACTTTAAAATATTGTTATAAAAAGGATTGTTGTTCCAAATAAAATTATTTTCAAATATAGACATGTATATATTTGCATATGATGGGGCAAAAGTAGTCCCCATCGCGGTACCCTGTACTTGTTGATAAAAAATGCCTTCAAATAAAAAATAATTGTGTGTAAGAACAAATAAAATAGCATCTTCAATAAATTTCCTTTGTAATGTGGGTAAATGAGTGTTCATTAAAGATTCTCTAATAGCTGCTATCCCTTTGGAATGAGGAATGCAGGTATAAAGAGCCGCTGCATCGCAGGTTATCCATATGTAGTTTTCATTCCATTCTATTCCTTCCATCTTATCTATAACATCTATTGTGTCTCTGAGATAGGCTCTACTAGATACAACGTGGGTTAATTTAAGATAAGCGCCAAGTTATTATCCTTAAGCTCCCTCACAGGTAATCTTCCCTATGATTACCAATTTTTAGTATAAACCAAACAGAAGTCAATTATTGAAGTTTGGGAGCGCTAAAAAAGCTTTAAAGACAATATGGAGATTTAAAATTAGCACAATATTTATTGCTGGTGGACAATCTAAAAACATATATAAATCAAAAAATCATAAAAAATCATAAAAAACAATAATATAAACAGTATAATCAGTCTAGGGTAGGATGAAGTGGTGCTAATATATTAAAGTGTGGGACGTCTCCCTTTTAAACTTTATATTTTTAGGTTTCTCTGTATCTTAACCTTTACGTCTAGATTATTGCAACACTCTAGTTAAACAATGGCTATGTAACCACCTTAATCCACCTTATATTTGCATCTGAAAATGTAGTGTCTTTAAAAAGATATTTTCTTGACTAATTGTCAGAAATAAAATGTTCATAAAAATTGCTTTGATGTTTAAAAGTCTTTTTCCAGTATAAAAATATATTTGTAGTCCAATAAATTTCCGCTATTTCTTAGAGGGGTAACCTTGTAACACTTCAGTCTTTTTTATGCAATTTGTAACAAGTGTTTCTAATGAGCTTACCGGGTCTTCTGACACCTGCTGTGTCTGGCGGTTTGTTTGTTTATCTTACCAGGAAGATGTTTATGCCTTTTCTCTCTCCAATCTTGTGCGATACAAGACTAGCCTGTAAGCTTGGTTCCTCGGAGCCTATTTCAGTCTATGTGGCTCTGATGGTTCAGCACCTTCTGTTCAAAATATCTCTGGCTGTCAGTATTTGGCAGCAGACTTTCGAGTCAGGTGAATACTTCCGCTACACGCTCCGGCGTGTTTGGCGGTTCCTCCGATACTTAGTGTACAAACGGCCGTTTGTTTCTTTTCTTCTTCCCCTGTACTCAAATTGTGATTGAGATCCTGCAGGGTATATGTGAGCTGTAATGGTTGCGTCTACGCGTTTCGCCGGTTGGCTTTATCAAGACGGATCCGTCTTGATAAAGCCAACCGGCGAAACGCGTAGACGCAACCATTACAGGGAGCCACATAGACTGAAATAGGCTCCGAGGAACCAAGCTTACAGGCTAGTCTTGTATCGCACAAGATTGGAGAGAGAAAAGGCATAAACATCTTCCTGGTAAGATAAACAAACAAACCGCCAGACACAGCAGGTGTCAGAAGACCCGGTAAGCTCATTAGAAACACTTGTTACAAATTGCATAAAAAAGACTGAAGTGTTACAAGGTTACCCCTCTAAGAAATAGCGGAAATTTATTGGACTACAAATATATTTTTATACTGGAAAAAGACTTTTAAACATCAAAGCAATTTTTATGAACATTTTATTTCTGACAATTAGTCAAGAAAATATCTTTTTAAAGACACTACATTTTCAGATGCAAATATAAGGTGGATTAAGGTGGTTACATAGCCATTGTTTAACTAGAGTGTTGCAATAATCTAGACGTAAAGGTTAAGATACAGAGAAACCTAAAAATATAAAGTTTAAAAGGGAGACGTCCCACACTTTAATATATTAGCACCACTTCATCCTACCCTAGACTGATTATACTGTTTATATTATTGTTTTTTATGATTTTTTATGATTTTTTGATTTATATATGTTTTTAGATTGTCCACCAGCAATAAATATTGTGCTAATTTTAAATCTCCATATTGTCTTTAAAGCTTTTTTAGCGCTCCCAAACTTCAATAATTGTCTACTAGATACAACAACAGGTTGTAAAAATGAATCAACATATTTAGATAAATTATCACATAAAGAGCCTATCCCAGAGACAATAGGCCTTCCTGGGGGATTAAGTGGGTCCTTGTGGACCTTAGGTAAATGGTAAAAACATGCTATCTTGGGGGCTACTTCATATAAAAATTTGAACTCCTCCATATTAAGAACACTTATTGATTGAGCCTCTTTTAAAAGACTACATAATTCATTTTTGAATTTATTAGTAGGATTAAAAGTGAGGGGCAAATATGTCGTTTTGTCACCTAGTAAGCGTAATGCTTCTATAAGATAATCCTTTTTGTTCTGTACCACTATTCCTCCGCCTTTGTCGGCGGCCCTAAATACAATGTCATTATCTTCACTAAGAAGTTGTAATGCATTCCTTTCATCTCTAGATAAGTTGTCTCTATCCCATTTTATTTTGTGTGGTATGTTTTTCGATAGTGCTTCCAAATCCTGACAGACTAACCTATTAAAGATCTTAATATATTCTGTCTGACTATGGATGGGATAAAATGTGGATTTGCGTTTCAATGAACAATGCTGAACGCAAAAATCGTCACCATCATCATATGTGGACATATTAGATAAATTTAAGTCTAATGCCATAGTGTCTGTTTCTAAATTTCCCCCTAAATTCTCTAGTATATGGATGTCCTCCTCACTAATAATATCAATACCTTCCATTGAATAATTTACAATATTTTTAGAAAAGTACCTCTTGAGAGTAACCTTACGAATAAATTTCTGGACATCAATATATAAATTAAAAAAGTTAGGGGCACAATTAGGCGCATAGTTAAGGCCCTTACTGAGTAGTCTTAGTTCGCTAGTTGTAAATTTCCTATCTGATAAATTGAATATTAGTTTTTTATTTTCCTCTAACTCAACCTCTCTTTGTTTCTTCTTCCTTGATTTGAGTCCTCCCCTGATCCCTCTCGATCTGTTTCCTCTAAGGTTCTTTTTGGGTTCCTTTGACTCAGGGGTTTTGACAGGAAAAATTCCCTCCCTACATTTGGTCCTTCTGAGTGGTGTTGTGGGGGTATATGTTGTTTGTGATACTGATGCCCCTGATTCTGTCCTCCCCCTTGTTGTCTCCAAGGGGGTACCCCTAAAAAATGTTTGTTACCTTGTTTTTGATAA
This sequence comes from Bombina bombina, assembly GCF_027579735.1. Classification (NCBI taxonomy): domain Eukaryota; kingdom Metazoa; phylum Chordata; class Amphibia; order Anura; family Bombinatoridae; genus Bombina; species Bombina bombina. The sequence goes on from NC_069502.1 coordinate 769,314,030, forward strand.
TTAGGTTTATAATTGAATTGGTTATTTGTTCTAGGGGTATGGGTGTAGTTATTTTTGGGTCTAGCCCCTTCCTGTTGCCATCTAGGGGATTGTGGTTGTTTATTCAATTCCGTGAATCTATTATGAGTGGGTACCTCGTACCAAGAACTATGGTCCCTATTTTTGTAATGTGCTCCTGGTTCATGATATGTGTCTTTATTCGTTTTATTACCGTGAACTGTGGGTTTATTTGTCATATAATGATTATCCTTACTCCAATTGCCCCTAGGAGTTTTGTTGTCATGGATATTCCTGTTATTATGTTCAAAAAACCTTTTACTATTATGATTGTTAGTATTATGAATTGCAGGGGATATGTTTTGAACATGATTATCCTCATAATCAAGGTTGAAAGACACCTCCTCATTGGTTACACGATTAATAACATTATGGTTTCTTTGTGGGGCATTCTTTTTGTATGAATATACTTGATCATTTTTAAAGTCTTCCAAATCCCTCTGTAGTTTTTTGGTTTTATTGCATTTCAACTCACTGGAGAAAGAATCAATTCTAGATTGAATATTAATATTTAATTCTTTCCACTTCTGAATGTGTTCATAAGGCTGTAATTTATTCACTAATTCATCTATCTCTGTTTTCAATAAGTTCAATTTGTGTTCCCTATACTTTATTAATAATTTGATAAGAGATATTGAACAAGAATGTAGTATTTGTTCCCACTCTAACTGAAATTCAACTTCATCTAAATTAAATGATGGAAATTTAAAAATTCTGAGACCCCGAGGTACAATGTCGTGCAGAATATAATTATCTAAAAGAACCAAGTCTTGCCATTCCTTGGCATCTTTCAATAATAGTTTTTCTAAATCTCTAAAAAGTGTGAGGGGATCAGAAGAACAGTAATTAATTGTATTTCCCTCTAAAAGATTGGAGGACCTCTGTCTGCTACTGCGCAGAGAATTGTTACCAAACTGTGTATTGTTGGTTAAAAGCGTAGTGCCTAGAGAGTTCATCTCATTATTAGACTCAAATATATTGTTCTCCATATTATTAATTAGAATCAGAAAGCTGCCCCGTTAGGAGATATAGGAATACAAACCAAGAACAGGATATGTGTGCAACAGAGTGACACACAACCGGGCGCTAACTTAAAATAAAATAAGGAAAAAATCAATCCTGGATATCAAATAGTACTAAATGACACAATATGCATACCCTTAGTACATAAAAAATTACAATCATGTAAATAATTCAATGGATTTTTTTAAAATAAATACTTCAGTCCATCCTATGTAGAAAAGATCTTATATAAATATATAGTCCGTTTCAATGAATTACTTACAGTCTTTGCATGTCAAGAGTATCAAATAATATATTATCAAATGAAGTAAACAGTCGCTGCTCCTCCAAAATAGGGGTAGACTCCAGGGTCCCCAACAAGACAAACTGTAAACGATAAAAGGGAAAGAGCGCAGACTCAAGTGCAGTATTTAAAGTTTATTCAAACAACAAACGAATAACAAATTGAACACTCACAAGATGGTGCATAAATCTATGCATATAGTAGCCGACTGCTATGTCCCAAAAGCCGATCCCTTATGGCGGTACTTCCAGGGATGTGTGGCAGGTCAGTTCACTTCGCCGGCTTTACAAACGAACACACCCGCTCTGCAGTCGCGGGGTAAATGACGTCTCCTATAGCCGTCTGAAGGAGTGCTGGATCACTGACAACTCCTGGACTACGGATCCCGCCGGGGATCAAAAAAAACTAAGCAAATTCTACGCGTTTCGTCTCGTATCGTCGAGACTTTGTCAAGAATGCTTAGCTAGACTTCTTTACTCATTATATACCCATGGTGGGATAAAAATAATTGGTCCCAACTAATTAATATATGTTGTATGTAAGGGTATATAAAGAGCACAGAATATCGGACAGTTAATACAATTATAAATACATAGTGATTGATTAAAACATTTTCTAAAAAATGGCATTAAATATAGCAGCAAAAATATCTAGTTCTATATTGATAATACAACATTTCCAATTGATACATCTACACGAAATTAAAAGTATATACAAAAGGCTAAAAAACATGAACACAAATTGATAATACTCCAAGATTAATAAATATATATATGTAATTGTTAAAATACATAAAACCACCACAACGATTAAATATCATAAAATAACTTGTTGATTTCATAAAAAAGCCTGGATATCTAGTTCTATATTTAACCCTTTGGGTTCCAGACAGTCTAGAGTTTTTATCCAAAAGGTTTCCCTTTGCCTTAACTTCAGCAATCTGTTAGTATCCCATTTATCTGGTGCAACCCATTCTATAATTTTAATACTAAGATCATTAGGGTTCTGATTGTGACAAACTTTAAAATGATAAGATACGCTATGATTATCAAAACCTGACTCTATGTTCCTAATATGTTCTCTTAATCTATACTTTATTTTTCTTTTTGTTCTTCCCACATAGATTTTGCCACATTTGCAAGTGAGTAGCTGTCCGATATTCTGTGCTCTTTATATACCCTTACATACAACATATATTAATTAGTTGGGACCAATTATTTTTATCCCACCATGGGTATATAATGAGTAAAGAAGTCTAGCTAAGCATTCTTGACAAAGTCTCGACGATACGAGACGAAACGCGTAGAATTTGCTTAGTTTTTTTTGATCCCCGGCGGGATCCGTAGTCCAGGAGTTGTCAGTGATCCAGCACTCCTTCAGACGGCTATAGGAGACGTCATTTACCCCGCGACTGCAGAGCGGGTGTGTTCGTTTGTAAAGCCGGCGAAGTGAACTGACCTGCCACACATCCCTGGAAGTACCGCCATAAGGGATCGGCTTTTGGGACATAGCAGTCGGCTACTATATGCATAGATTTATGCACCATCTTGTGAGTGTTCAATTTGTTATTCGTTTGTTGTTTGAATAAACTTTAAATACTGCACTTGAGTCTGCGCTCTTTCCCTTTTATCGTTTACAATACTGGGTATGGACCGATGTATAGAGGAGACATCTTTTTTGAAGGAGTATTGAGACGTAAATGTTTGGTGGAGAGCCAAACCAGGTCACCTTCCTTATACTGAGGAGGAGGACGTCTACGGCGGTCATAATACCGTTTGTATACTTCTTTTGCGGTGTTTATAGCAGATTCAATAGTTTTGAAGTTAGCTGATATGTTGTCAGACAACTCATATATAGTGGGGGATGATGTGGTAGAGTTTTGAAATAAATGGAAGTTTGGGTGAAAGCCGTAATTTGCAAAAAATGGTGTGATACCAGTGGTGGAATGGATAGTATTGTTGTAACAAAACTCTGCATAGGGGAGGTAATCAGACCAAGAATTTTGGTTGTTGGAACAATATAATCTTAGGAATTGTTCTAACCATTGGTTACATCTCTCGGTCTGTCCATTGCATTGGGGGTGATAGGCAGTTGTCAGTTTCCTTTCAACTGAGAAGGTCTTGCAGAATTGGTGCCAAAGTTTACTAGAGAATTGAGTTCCTCTGTCACTGAGTATAGATATGGGTAAGCCATGTAGTTTAATAACATGTTCAATGAGCAAGTGAACTGTCTCTAGAGCAGTAGGAAGTTTGGGGACAGCAATAAAATGAGACATCTTCGTGAATAGATCGACAACCACTAATATAGTATTGTTTTTTGATGATAGAGGTAAATCCACGATGAAATCTAGGGCAATTTCAGCCCAAGGTTTCTTTGGAGTTGGTAAAGGTAAAAGGAGACCATAAGGGGAATGTTTATCCCTCTTGGAAACAGAACAGGTTGCACAAGAGCTTACATAATTTCTGACATCGGCAGAGATGGTTGGCCACCAGTGGGTCCTATTTGCCAATTCCTGCGTTTTGCGCAAACCTGGATGACCAGCTAAAAAGCTATCATGAATAGATCGGAGAAATGAAGGTCTAAGAGTAGGAGGGACATACAATTTTGTGTCATGAGTATAGAGACCTTGAGAGTTCTTTTGTAAGAGTTGTGATGGTTTTGTGGAATCCAAAGTTTGTTCCTTTTTAAGTAAGGGTGTCATATCCGTTGTAAAAGAGATGAAATTGTTTTCTGGAATCACTGAGCGAAGGGTTGGTGGAGAACTGGGATGGCCTCCAATTCTCGAAAGGGCATCGGCCTTTTGGTTTTTTGTTGCTGGTCGGTAGGTTATCAGAAAGTTGAAGCGTGAAAAAAAAAGATTCCAGCGAACCTGTCTGGCCGAGAGTGTTCTAGTGGATTTCAAATACTGGAGGTTTCTGTGATCCGTATAAATGAGTGTTGGCACTGGAGTGCCTTCAAGAAGGTGTCGCCAATGTTCTAAAGACAGTTTTATAGCTAAAAGTTCTTTATCACCAATAGGGTAATTTTGTTCTGCAGAGTTTAGAGTTCTAGAATAGAAGGCGACAGGATGAAGGGGTTTTTTCAAACTTTCTCTCTGTGAGAGAACAGCTCCAATAGCATGGTTGGAAGCGTCTACCTCCAGTACAAACTGTAAATTAGGATCAGGAAACCGGAGTATGGGAGCTGTAGTGAACATCTGTTTAAGTAAATCAAAAGCTTGTTGTGCTTGTGGGGTCCACTTAAACGATGTATTTGCTTTTGTCAGCGAAGTGAGAGGTAGAGATATCTTAGAGAAGTTTTTGATAAACTTGCGATAAAAATTCGCAAAACCCATAAAAGATTGAACCTGACGTACGCTTTTTGGTATGGGCCAGTTTAAGACTGCTTCAACCTTTTTGTTTTCCATACAGATACCTTTGGGAGAAATCTCATAACCGAGAAAGGATATAGACTGTGTATTGAAAAGGCATTTTTCTGCCTTGGCATATAAGTGGTTACCTCTTAGTCTAGAAAGTACTTGTCTAACATGAGAGATATGTTCTTCAAATGTTTTGGAGTAAATTAAAATATCGTCAAGATATATAACAATGAAAATATCTAGAATATCTCTAAAGATATCATTGATGAGGTGCTGAAAAGTTGCGGGCGCGTTACAGAGCCCAAAAGGCATGACGACATATTCGAACAAACCGTAACGGGTTCGAAATGCCGTCAGCCACTCATCGCCAGCTCTTATACGGATGAGGTTATAGGCACCCCTCAAATCCAGTTTGGTAAAGAATTTTGCGCCCTCTAACCTCTCTATTAACTCAGGAATAAGGGGTAAGGGGTAACGGTTTTTTATAGTAACCTTGTTAAGTTGACGATAATCGATAATGGGTCTAAGAGTACCATCCTTATTTTTTACGAAGAAAATTCCTGCACTAGCTGGAGAGGTAGAGGAGCGAATAAAACCCTTTTTAAGGTTTTCGTCTAGGTAAGTCTTTAAATGTAAGAGTTCTGGATTGGATAGAGGATAGATATGCCCTGTAGGGATTTCAGACCCTGGAATGATCTCTATAGGGCAATCATATTTTCTATGGGGTGGTAAGTTTTCAGACTCTGCCTTACTGAAAACATCTGCAAAGTCCTGGTAAACAGCAGGGATCTGAGGATCCTCAGGAAGTGCAGATGTATGAAGAACAGTCGCAGGAAAACAAGTAGACAGACAAAACTTTGAATTGAAATCAAGTGTAAGTGAGTTCCAATCTATTTGGGGGTTATGTGTACAAAGCCAATTTATACCTAAAACAATAGGTGCAATAGGAGAGGGAATGATATCAAAAGTAAAATATTCCCTATGATGGTCGGTGGAGGTGATAAGTAAAGGGATAGTCTGATATTCGACAGGACCAGTGGGGATAGGAGTACCGTCAATACCTCTTAATAAGACAGGAGACTTCTTTTTGACTACAGGTATTTTATTTTCTTGAGTAAATACACTATCAATATAGGAAGCTGTTGCTCCCGAATCAATGATCGCGGTAGCGTTGACCCGATGGGAGTCCCACTGCAAGAGAAGAGACAAGTGTAAGTATGGATCAGGTAAGAGCTGAGTGGTACAACAAAAAGGTTGAATGATAGTCTTACCCTTGTTCTGTTTCTGCAAGGATGGGCAATCTCTAACAGTGTGACTGTCGCAGGCACAATACAAACATAAGTTGTTGGCCCTACGCCTGATCTTTTCCTCGGAGGAAAGGGGGCCTTTAATGAAACCTATATCCATAGGTTCGGAAGAAGATTTACTCGCAGCAGGTAGGTTTTGTTTTTTAGGATAGCTATCATGGTAGGAGCGTTCCTGTTGTCTCTCTCTAAGGCGCCTGTCGATGGTAATACTGAGAGACATCAATTCTTCTAGGGTTTGGGGTAAGTCAGTGCGAGAGAGCTCATCTTTTATGCCATCTGATAGGCCCAACCTAAACTGATTTCTCAGAGACAGGTTGTTCCACTGTGAGTCTTTGGCCCATTTTTTAAAGTCTGTAATATAGTCTTCGACTATTCTTTTCTTCTGTTTTAAGTTTCTCATAGCGTTTTCTGCGGTGAGCTGTTTGTATGGATCTTCGTATAGGGTACCCATGGCAGTAAAGAAATTTTCTAATGAATTAAGAATCTCATCGTTACTTTCAAAATAGGAGTTAGCCCAGGTGCGTGGCTCACCCCTCAAATAGGAAATAACAGTTAATACTCTAGCTCTATCATTTGGATAGGTATGGGGTTTCAAAGAAAACATGAGCAAACAGGCATTCTTAAAATCCCTATATTGAGAGCGATCACCATTAAATTTCTCTGGAGTACTAACCTGGGGCTCCAGTAAGGGTACCCTTTTATCCACAACATCCCGGATGTAAGTTTTCATAGTATCATTCTCCACTTTGAGGGTATTCAAGGCCTCTGTAAGCAGATCAACCCTCTGAGTGAGGTTCTGAATATGTGTATTCATCCCAGCTGGGTCCATGATAGTGGGCTTAGTATTATGTCAAGGGTATGTCAAGGGAACTGAAATTTAAAGAGCTTAAATAAGAATGTAACATCAGGTGCTTTAGAACCACAACTGCTAGGATATGACACTATTAAATAGGGTGTATTGTATTAGTGAATAGTATGGGATACACATGGTGATCCTGCGCAACAATGTATTACTCAGTAATCACACAATACAATATTAATATACAGGTGCAGTTTCCCACATCTCCCCTATGGCTGCCACATGTGTCAGGGTTGACACTGTGGAAGGAAAAAAATAAAGCAGCAGGGGTAGTTGAAAACAATCCTGATATAAGAGTTGTATGCAGTGTGATGTTTATAACATTCAGACTCTTGCAAGAGAAAACAAAAAATGGCTGCCACACAGTGAGAAAAACTTATGGAAGTGAGAGGATCAGAACAAATAATATTGGCACTCATATAAGTTTAGATTTGTTTTTTAGGAGAGTAAGGCAAAGATACAATGTTCTGCGGTAGCTCAGAGGATCAAACTAGAGCAGTGCTTACCAAACAGGAGCGCCAAGCAAAACTCGCCACAAGCTGAGGGAGTGAGCAGAGAATAGGAGCTGCTGCTATCAGCGGTAATGTGAAGCTGGCGGATGACGTCACCGCGTTCCCGTAGAACACTGCTGAGAGCTGACAGGCAGGGAGAGCGGTAGCTGGAACCGGAGTGCGGCAGAGAGAAAAAGCAGAGTCCTCTCAACTTTAAATATAGAACACAGGAAAAACGATAAGTTGCCTTAAAGTAAAACAAGACAACAGAGATAGGAGTTTCAATGTTAAGTTTCTCAGGAGTTCAGAGGTTTGTGAACAGCGTTCACAGGATGGCATAGGTTCACAGAGGATCTAGGAAAGATTACTGCAATACTAAGCAATGAGATATCATAAGGAGGAGCCTTAAATAGGGAAAGGAGTGAGCCTGCACTGGGTCTTAAAGGTACAGTGGTTATGTGATACCTGACACCCTCTCTTCCTTATCCACCTAATCCTTACTTCTTTAAAACTAAAACCTAAGTTTACTCCCTGCTTGGTTGCAGCTGCATGTAATGCTGCCCAATGCACGTAGGAGTGCCCGATTATCCATATTCTCATGGCGCTACCTGAAATGCACAAACCAAAATAACACGTTAACCTTATGAACAGAACCTGAAAATCGGAACCCAACTGTCTGAAGTTTTTTATTTTTTTATTTTACGGGCCTGATGTATTTTTTTATATGCGTTCGATTTCCACCTCCCCATCTTTTTTATTTGCTCTACCGGAGCCCCTGACAACACCGCTCTTGTAGCTGCCCCTATTCTCAGCTGTAATAGGTTACCTCATATCCCTAACTTTTTCTACCCTTGCTGCCCATCCTCTTATCACTTTCTTAGCCAAGAATCTTTTTGTCACATCTATCTCCTCCATCAGCTGCGCAAAGAAGGAAATTCCTGCTAATACTGTGCCTAAGCTTGATACCTGCTCGCCTAAGTTCAACCAAATAATCAAAAAATACTCGCTCTATTTTTCCCTTTTTACCCCTTGCAAACTCCTTCCAATTCCTCCAATGCTTATTATATGCAGTCCATGTCTGCGGTGCCACTGATTGTTTGACCAAACTGTTGATGACCTCACCTTTCTGCGCTGCGTTAGGTGCTAATTTTCTAAAGGCTTCCCATTTAAACCTTGACAAAGCATCAGCTATAACATTCTTAATACCTGGTATGTGCTTAGCCCTAAAGTTTATATTATGCTGTAAACATTTACAAAACTAGATGCTGCACGAATGCTATGACCTAACGGGATGATGCTGATAGGTTACTCAACACATCTACCACCCCTCTATTGTCAGACCAGAATAGAATGCTTTTGTTAGCCAGCTCTTCTCCCCACAGTTCTACTGCTGCCACAATTGGGAAAAATTCAAGTATCACCAAATTCCTAGACCATCCCCTTTCCTGCCAAGCCTGCGGCCATTTGCCTGCGCATCATCTGCCATTCACATAAGCCCCAAACCCTGCGCTTCCTGTAGCATCTGTGTTTAACTGTATTTCATTAGCTCTCACCTTCTGCTCCCAAATCCTGATGTCATTGAAATTATGCAAGAAATTATCCCATACTTTTAAATCCCCTCTCAATTGACTATTTAGTCGAATCATGTGATTAGGCTTTACAACCCCTCTGGTACTCACTTCCAACCTCATTTTAAAGATTCTCCCATAACAACTATGATAGATATATTCTGACACCTATATCCCATGACACAACTAATATTTGCTGGTTTATCTCCCTTCTACATACATCAGAAAGGATTTGATATTATGAGCCATTTAAGATACATGATTTTTACATGGATACTAGATTATGGACCATATAAAGCGCAATAATTCCCACCTAGTTCTCTAGCTATGTAGATCTAATAAGTTGATTAGAAGGGTCTTATGTTTTTAAATTTTCAGCTCTAAAGTTAATAACGAAATATTCAAGTGAGGTGCTCCTAGTATCTCATTTTTATAGTGGATACCCCTGGCAGATGGTCCCAAAGAATCTCTCTGTTCATTCAGCTTTAGCTACTAAACACATATAGGGCTAGTCTTCTCTTCTACTAATCTATTTGTTATCTATAATTTTTATTTATTTTTTATTTAAAAAAAAAAAAAAGCCTGTATTATGGATTAACTATACACTATAGCTCTCATGGGGTTTTCTAACCAGTTAATGCTGCTACAAGTCAATGTTTTCCTCCCTCACAACACTATTATTCAGGGACATATTGTATATTATGCATTCAGAAGGTACCTAATAACTTTGAAGACCCAGGCTTATTTCAACCCCTCGCGTACCATAGCAAGTGATCCACTGGGTCTTAACAACTACAAAGTTCCTTTTATTTCTGTTGAGCCCAAGATCTCTCTCTTATAGCAGGTATCTAAAAGATACAATCAAAAGTATTTATCATTAACCTCAACAGTGAGGATTCCAAAAGAGCTTAGTTCTAAGTTTTCTCTTATATTTCTATCAATCTAGACCCATTAGATTATTTTGTAAAAAGGTAATACCTATTTTTAGTAAAATGCGGTTCTCCAATCGGGACCCAAAAGCGGTTCCATTATGTTTCAATTTACCTACCGTAGCTTCATAACATACTCACTAATTGGGGTCCAAGAGTGACATCGTGTTTGTAGGTGGGTATATAATAAGCTTGGCAAAAAGATGTGTACATTAAAACTGATATTTGTCATATAATCACACAATGTATATCTCTCCTAATCTATACTGATTGTAAACAATTTTTTGTTGTTATTTTTTCTGTTTCTAGCACAATGACATTCACTGTTTGTATGCCATGTTCTGAACCTTAATAAAAATTATAAATAAAAAAACAATAAAAAAAAACTTTAAGACACTACTTATGAAAAGAGATTTCAAATGTGACCATGCTATGATCACTGTTTTATGACTTCTATGTTTGATATTATGGGGCATATTTATCAAAGTGCGAACGGATATGATACGATGTAGCGTATCATGTCCGCTGCACATCGATAAATGCCAATAGCATACGCTGTCGGCATTTATCATTGCACCAGCAGTTCACTAGAACTGCTTGTGCAATACCGCCCCCTGCAATCGGCCGCTAGCAGGGTGTGTCAATCAACCCGATCGCATTTGATCGGGTTGATTTCTGTCCGGCGCCTCAGAGCAGGCGGACAAGTTATGAATCAGCGGTTTCGCCGGAAACAAGGGGCATCAAGCTCCATTCGGCGCTAGATAATTCGGCCCCTATATCTGTATTGTTTGATAGCACTAAATCCAATTTAGCTTTTTTCCTAGTTGGCTCCTCTATTAATTGTGACATGCAGTTATCCCTAAGAACATTTAAAAATATATCTCCTTTAGCTGTTTCTAATTTTAATGAAATAAAAACACAGGTTTTAAATTGACAGACTAGTAAAAATTAAACTTTTGTGATTTAGATAGGACATGCAATTTTAAACAACTTTCAAATTTACTTTTCTAATCAAATTTGCTTTTTTTCTCTTGTTATTCTTTGTTTAAAGATAAACCGAGTTAGGCTCATGTACTAATTTCTTAGCCCTTGAAGGCAGCCTCTTATCTGAATGCATTTTGACAGTTTGTCACAGCTAGAGGGTGTTAGTTCATGTGTGCCATATAGATAACATTGTGATCACTCCTGTGGAGTTAATTATGAGTCAGCATTGATTGGCTTAGATACAAGGTAATGATAGAGGTAAAAAGTATATTAATATAACCGTGTTGGTTATGCAAAACTGGGGAAGGAGTTATAAAGGGATTATCTATCTTTTTAAACAATAAAAATCCATTTAAGTTATGAAATACACAATACTTAATAAAGTCAAAAATAAATTTCAATGATTCAGATAGAGCATATGATTTTAAACAAATTTCTAATTCACTTCTATCACCTAATTTGTGTTGTTCTCTTGGTATCCTTTGCTGAAGAGGTTAATAGGAGCTCAGGCGCGTGCACCTGTCTTTAGCACTCTATGGCAGCAATATTTGCAACTATGTATAACATTACTTTAAACATTGTTGCAAACACGGCTGCTAAATGGCTTAAAGGGACATTGTACACTAGATTTTTCTTTGCATAAATGTTTTGCAGATGATCTATCTAAATAGCCCATCTGGGAGTGATTTGTAACAATGTGTAGTTTTGCTTATTTTTAAATAACATTGTGCTGATTTTCAGACCCAAAGTTTTAGATCTATACTGATGTCTAGAGACTCTTGTTTTGCATAAGGGTCTTTTCATATGCAGGGGAGGGGGAGGTTGGGGAGCATCTGCCTTTCATGCTCTCCCAGCCCCTTTCAGTGGGTGTCCCCGACTAACCTCATCAACAGTGTTAAACTGGGAGCTTCTAAGTATGTTTTTAAAAGTTTTTATACTGGATTTTTATATCAGTATCTGTTCATATTCTTCTTTATAGTAGGGTCTATTACATGCAGTGATATGAAAATTGGTGTATACTGTCCCTTTAAGACACATGCACACTCCTGAGCTCACCTAGGATTACTTTTTAACAAAGGATACCAAGAGAACAAAGCACAATTAATAATAAAAGTAAATTGTAAAGTTGGTTAAAATGTTTCATTTTGAATTTACTGTCCCTTTAACTTATCATAGATAGTTATAGAGAGAAAGAGATAGAGAGAGAAAGAGAGAGATAGAGAATACATTGCACTTTAGCCCATATGTCATCGTTTTATTTCCAGACAAAACATAGTTTTGAAAGACAGTGAACAACTTATACTTGTACATTAGTTTAAGGGGCCTATCTATCAAGCTCAGAATGGAGCTTGATGCCCCGTGTTTCTGGCGAGTCTGAACAGCCGTTCATAGCAGCTGTTATGAAGCAGCGGTCACAAAGACCGCTGCTCCATAACCTGTCCGCCTGCTCTGAGCAGGCGGACAGACATCGCCGGAAATCAACCCGATCGAGTACGATCAGGTTGATTGACACCCCCTGCTGGCGGCCGCAAGTCTGCAGGGGGCGGCGTTGCTCACCATATTCAGCGTATTGCTCACCGTATTCAGCGAGGTCTGGCGGACCTGATCCGCACTGTCGGATCAGGTCCGCCAGACCTTGATAAATAGGGGCCGATGTCTAAACAGCTTTTGCTTTATATTGTCTAGACAAAATAATATCTATATGTGTAAAAACACTGCATTTTCACATGGATGGCACAACAATTTTAAATAGTGTCCTTTAAATATATATTTTTTTCTACACTGAGCTGTTTCTTGAAACCACAAAAACAAAACAAAAAAATTGGCTTGTAAAGAATTTGCAATATCTGCCAATAGCTATATTCAGAATGTTATTGTAATACGCCACCACTCATACGCCACCACTGAGGCAGCGTACAGCAATCCCCCAATAGCTATATTCAGAATGTTATTGTAATTTCTCATGCATTAAATTAAAGTCATAGGGGTCGATTTAACAAGGGCCGAATGGCTCTTGTTCCCCTTTTTTCCGCGCAAGCCTTAAGGCTCGCCGGAAACAGGAGTTAAGAAGCAGCGGTCTTAAGACCGCTGCTCCTTAACTCATACGCCACCACTGAGGCGGCATACAGCAATCCGCCTGATCGTGTTTGATTGGGCTGATTGACACCCTCTGCTAGCGGCCGAATGGCCGCGAATCTGCAGGGGGTGGCATTGCACAATCAGTTCACTAGAACTGCTTGTGCAGTGCTGAATGCCGACAGCTGCAACGTATCATGTCCGCCAGGCATTGTTAAATCGGCCCCATAGACACTTGCAGTTGCATTTAACTTAACCAAACTGAGGATTGCCAGATTTTTAAACAAAATTATTGCCAGCACTTGTTTAAATCTTTATTAAAAAAATAAATCTGCAGGCATGTTACATTTAAAGGACTTTTTTTGTTGTTGTAAGCTTTGAAATATTTGTCCTCTCTAGAGATAAACATTGTGTTCTCTCCTAGCAAGATGTTCTGTGCTTCTATTTAATGACTTCATACATATCAGCCAGGAATTAAACAAAACAGGAAAACATATGGGACATATGCAGTACGGAGCTACCCTTTTTTTTTTTTTTAGCCATTATCTCACATTCACTATTCAAAGAAAAGCTGCCTTTAGTGAGTTTCCTGTCTTTGGCACAAATTCCAATTCACCAGGTTTCCTGTGTGAAATGCATCACAAGGTTTTTTGCAGTGTTTTTAGTGTTTTTATATTTAAAGTCAGTCTACTCCAGATTTTGTATTGTTTAAAAAGATAGAAAATCCCTTTATTACCCATTCCCAGTTTTGCATAACCAACTCAGTTATAATACACATTTTACCTCTGTAATTACCTTGTATCTAAGCCTCTGCAGACTGCCCCCTTATTTAAGTTCCTTTGACAGACTTGCATTTTAGCCAATCAGTGCCCTCTCATAAGTAACTCCGTGGACGTGAGCACAATGTTATCTATATGGCACACATGAAGTAACGCCCTCTAGCTGTGAAAAACTGTGAAATGCTTTGAGATAAGAGGCAGCCTTCAAGTGCTTATAAATTAGCAAATGAGCCTACCTAGGTTTAACTTTCAAATAAGAATACCAAGAGGACAACGCAAATTTGATGATAAAAGTGAATTGGAAAGTTGTTTAAAATTACCTGCCCTGTCTGAATCATGAAAGTTTAATTTTGACTAGACTGTCCCTTTAAAAACAGGTGGCTACCTCTGATTCATGTGACAAGGGTAGAATTTTGCTGGCACACCAATCCTGAGCTACTTTGTAGGTCAGGTGTGTGAAACTACAAATCCCAGCATTCTGTTGTGTAGGAGAAGTTCACTGCACCTACTCATACAACAAATTAAAGGCAGATCACATGCTTAATAATTAGCTATACACCCCCATAATAAACTATACAACCCCATAATCAACTATACACCCCCTTAATCAAAATATAGGCTGATATGCTGAAGGAGATGTAGACACTGGCACGAGTGTGTACGAAAAATAAGTATTTCAAGGTACCATAGGCACACAAGAGAATTTTTTTAGAACATTATTGGAAGTCTGGACACAAGCTTTCAAAAAGATAATTTCAAACACATTTGGGGAGAATGAACACCCCTTATTCCTTCCATCAGAACAAGTCAACAGTGGTATTGTAAAGCATCAGAAAAAATATTTTCCATGATTTTTTTTTCCATAGAATTTTAGAAATAATAGTTAAATATTATTGAAAGTTTTTGAAAATGATATACAATATACATTTATAAAATGAGGTAGGCTCAGGAAATTGCACTAAATATACAACTTTGTTACAAACATTAAATTGTTGCAAACACTGCTGCAATATAGTGATCAGGAAATGTGCAGTCTTCTGAGCTTACAGTCAAGGGACAGTCAAGTTCAAAATAAACTTTCATGATTCAAATAGGGCATGTCATTTTAAACAACTTTCCAATTTTATTACCAATTTTGCTTTGTTCTCTTGGTATTCTTAGATGGAAGCTAAACATAGGGAAGCTCATATGCTAATTTCTTAGACCTTAAAGGCCGCCTCTAATCTGAATGCATTTTCACCACTAGAGTGCGTTAGTTCATGTGTGTCATATAGATAATATTGAACTCACACACGTGAAGTTACCTAAGAGTTAGCACTGATTGGCTAAAATGCAAGTCTGTCAAAAGAACTGAGATAAGGGGTCAGTTTGCAGAGGCTTAGATACAAGATAATTACAGAGGTAAAATGTGTATTATTATAACTGTGTTGGTTATGCAAAACTGGGGAATGGGTAATAAAGGGATTATCTATCTTTTTAAACAACAACAATTCTGGTGTTGACTGTCCCTTTAACTCTGGAAAGGAGTTAAAGGGAAACAAAATCTATTTTTTTCCCTTTGTCATTCAGATTGAGCAAACAATTTCAAGATAGTTTTCAATTTACTTATGGTATTAAATTTGCTTTGTGCGCATGCTATTCTTTGCTCAAGAGTATGTAGAGTACAATCATCTAAGACACTTTATGGCAGCAAAAACTAGCCATCTAGTGGCTTTGCACATGTATAATATTGTTTAAAGCATTTTTGCTACATAGGGCTAGTTTATAACTGGAGCATATATCACTTTCGCTAGAGTGCTAACTGTGCTAGAAATAAACTGCGCGCTTTGGGTTGCGCTGGTATTACAAGTTGAAAGTAAAAATGTATTGCTTCAGCGCTAACCCGACACACACAAAAAGCCAAACTTACACCATCGTGCACGGGATAACCTATTCCCCCATAGAAGTCAATGGAGAAAAGGTGGAAGAAACCGAACAACCTATTTACGCGCAAAACTGAATCGCCATAAGACCCCTACTCTAGTAACCCCTAAACCACCACATAGCCCGCAAAGTCCCCACTACACTATTAACCCTTAACCTGCCACCCCACATCGCAAAGTAACCCACTACACTATTAACCCCAAAACCACCACACACCTCACTGCAAAGTAAGCTTCTACACTATTAAACCACCAACACCCACACCGCAAAATCCCCACTATACTATTAACCCCTATACCACCAGCCCCCCCAACGCAAATGATCTACTAACATCTAATCCCCCTAACCTAACACCCCCTAAGTTAACCCACAATACACTAACCCTACCTTTACCCCCCAAAAGAACATGCTATCGCATTTACTTTCAACGTGTAATACAAGCATAAATTTATCACTCAACGCTAGCTATAGAAAATATGGGGAGCGTAAATTACTGCGATTTTGCACAAACTAATTTGCGGTAATTTTAACAGTGCAGCACCACTTATAATAAGGATATGAGTGTAAAGAACACCGCAATCTCTCAATCGTGTTTATGCTCTTCACGCTAATGATAGCGCTCCACTCCTAATCTAGGCCATAGTGTTTAACACATGGGCACACTCCTAAACCTCAAAGAGAAAGAATGAGGGCACCACATGGAGTAATGTTGCAACTGGAAAGAGTAAACAATACACCCAGATGATCAGCACACATTTGGAGATGGGAATAAAGAATCTTAATGCAGACATGCCTGGTCTTCACAACAACAAACTGAAACTTCAGACACATACAGGACCTGTATGTAAGAAGTCCTGTATGTGTTTCTATAGTAACCAAATTAAACACATTTATGCAATAAAAGTAATTACTTACAAATGAATACAATAGCAATGTATGCATACCAATTTATATAATAAGTGATCATGTAATGTATATGGACTGTTATACGAAAGTAAAAAGCAAACATTAAAAACCCTGTATCATTTACACATTTAAAAAGAACAAACAATGATTAAAGTGAATGTAAAATTTGATTAAAAACAGGGGCACTTTAATTCATCAAAATTTACATTTCACTCCTGTTGTGAAGAAATACTCACCATTTAAACTTGACAGCAGCTCCAGCTTCCTCTGGTCATTGCAAGCCATTTCTGACGTCAGAAATGATGGATAGGTCATCCTCCAATCACGGCTTCCCCCCAGGGTAATCAGTGTCTGATTCAATGCCGTGATTGGAGGAAGCCGGATTCATCATTTTAGACCCAGGAAGAGGCTTTGCAACGGGTGGAGGAAGCTGGAGCTGCTGTCAAGATTAAAAGGTAAGGTTTTTTTCAAAGCACGAGTGAAATGTAAATTTTGATGAATTAAAAGGTCCCTGTTTTTAATTGAATTTTTAAAAACCGGGCACTTTAGAATCAAAATTTACATTCACTTTAAATCAAGAAAGTATCAATAAATACTATATATCTGCATACCAAAAAACTAAAAGGCGATTGTTCAATAATTTGTGTTTTCATTAGTATCAATCCACCTATGCTGAAAGATGTGTCAATCATAATGTCCGCCTCTATTAGTGGCCAATCACAATATTGAATTATTGACCTATAGATCAAAATCGATCTGCCGCTTTGTTTAGGGAATAAATTATGGAATGGATACTCCAATAAGAATGCTTGTTTGTGATATAGGGGTGGAGTGTGTTTGCTCCAATCATTGAATGCCGAACCATTGTATGTAGATGTAGACAGTGAAACCACCTCCTATAGAGATGATAATTAAAAGTGTATAAAACATGCAAAAATACCTCCTTGGACCAAATTATTGGATCTCCAAACTGCAGTTTATAAGTGGTGGTAAATAAAATGTAAATGTCAAAATAAACTGCTATGGAATAGTAAAAAAAATAATTATATATATATATATATATATATATATATATATATACATACATATGCCCGTTGATTGGAGTAGCCGTGTTAGTCCAGTGATTTAGATATCAAAATAACAAGAGTATTGCATTGAGCAATGATACTTTTTTATTGGACTAACTATACATTTATAAGTTGACAAGCTTTCGGAAGAATTCCTCCCTTTCTCAAATCTGAAGCAATACTGACCAATTCAATGCAATTTACAGATAATGGGGCCGATTTATCAAGGGCCAAATGAGCCTGATGCCCCTGTTTCCGCACGAGCCTCCACGCTCGCCGGAAACAGCAGTTATGAAGCAGCGGTCTTAAGACCGCTGCTCCTTAACTGGTCCGCTTCCTCTGAAGCTGCGGTCTGCAATCCGCCCGATCCTATAGGATTGGGTTGATTGACACCCCCTGCTAGTGGTGAATCTGCAGGGGGCGGCATTGCACACGCAGTTCACCAGAACTGTTTGTGCAATGCTAAATGCCGACAGCGTATGCTGTCAGCGTTTAGCAATGTCTGTCGGACATGATACGCTACATCGTATCATATCGGATAGACATTGATAAATTGGCCCTTATATCTTAAAACACAGGATGGCTAAAAAGAAAGTGTTTCAAAGGTCTGAGTGCTGGGAGAGGAGGGGCTGTCGTAAAAATCATGAGGGGGGCATAAGCCATCCTGTGTTTTAAGATATTGGGGCATATTTATCAAGCTCCGTATGGAGCTTGATGCCCCTTGATGCCCCGCTGCTCCATAACTTGTCAGATAGTATTTACAGTATTTCAATATGTTGTGAATTTAAATGGATGAAGATATAAAAACCGGTGTCATATTACACAATTTAGTTTTTTTCTGTATTAACTTGATGGGCTAACTTGACGGAGTGCGTATTTGGGATATTTCACTAAGTTGACTTTGTGGCTTTTAGAAATGTCCGTTATAAAGGGGAAGGCAATAAGAGTAACATTATGGGGGTCACACGATGAGCCCTAGAACATAGGTTGGCAAACTAGAGAATCCAAGGTGACACTCAAAACTCCCTCTCTGGGCTACCACCATATGCTTTGATTTCTTTGACTGTGATTGTAGTGATTAATAATTTATTTTTCTTAAATATATGCTATAAATGAAGCTTTAGTTGTTGATATATTATAGATTTACAAGAAAATACAGTGAATATTTCATTATTGTCTCTTTAAAGCGATACTAAACCCAATTTTTTCTTTCATGATTCAGATAGAGCATGCAATTTTAAGCAACTTTCTATTTTACTCCTATTATCAAAATGTCTTCGTTCTCTTGCTATCTTTGTTTAAAAAGCAGGAATGTAAAGTTTGTAAAAAGTAATTTTAGGTTCAGCACCCTGGATAGAGCTTGCTTATTGGTGGGCTACATTTAGCTATCAATAAGCAAGAATAAACCAGGTGCTGAACCAAAAATGGGCTCCTAAGTTTTACATTCCTGCTTTTTAAATATAGATAGCAAGAGAACAAAGACAATTTGGTAATAGGAGTATATTATAAAGTTGCTTAAAATTGCATGCTGTATCTGAATCATGAAAGAAAAAGTTATAGTAGTGCTACTGGATATCAATTTAAAAATGACATTATTGTGTTGATCTTTTTCAGTTATTACATCCCAGTCCATCAGAGAGTATACTGTAGAATCTCCAGAGGATGAACCAGAGACGTTCACTTATCAGTGGAAACAGACCATCTCATTTCAGGAGTGCACTCATGATAACAGCGCCCCTACAGGACATACTACGCAGCAGCTGTCAGTGGATCGTGTTTTTGTGTTATACAATAGGGATGAACAAATCTTACGTTTTGCCTCAAGCAACTCCATAGGACCTATCAGTGGTGAATATTTTTATGTTTGATTGTGAAACTGTATACTGCTAATTTGTTTTCCTTAGCTGGGCCCTTTAATTGAAACCATTTCCACTCGATTTTCCTGGCTAAGCCTAGTTTTGTTTGTGTTAGAACAATGATGTATTTACTTACAAGATATATAGCTCATTTCACAACCAATAAATATGTTTTAAGCAGGAAGAAACATTTCCCAGCTGCAGCAATCTAATTAAAATATTATAATTCTTGATTTATTTTTGTCCCCCTTTTTAAGTTAGACTTCAGATTTAATTACAAAATTATAGTTTTATGTAATTTCTTAGAATACTATCATATTTGTGCATTCTTAGCAGGAACCCAATCTACATGTTTTCAATATCCTTTGCAGTTTGCAAGACTATAAATATTTTGTATGTATGTTTATATATATATATATATATATATATATATATATATATATATATATATATATATATATATATATATATTGTAGATTAGAAAAGCACTCACTGGAAAGTTTTTTATAAAACATAACTTTTAATAGGCGGCGCCTGCTGTAATCTACCCCCCGATGTTTCAGGTTCGCCGGAAACAAGAGTTACGAAGGAGCGGTCATAAGACCGCTGCTCCTTAACTCGCCTGCCACTTCTGAGGCAGCGGACAGCAATCATCCCGATCAGATACGATCGAAACAAACGATTGACACCCCTGCTAGTGGCCAATTGGCCGTGAATGTGCAGGGAGGCGGCATTACACAAACATTGCACAAGAAATCTACCCCATAGTTACATTTGATAAAGGAACCGGACCGGTTTATGAAACGTCATGGGTTTTTATCTTCATGAATATTAAAAGTTAAGTTTTATTAATAAACTTTCCGGTGAGTGCTTTTCTAATGAACAATATTTGTTTGTTTTTCTCCTGTTAAGTGTAGTCAGTCCACGGGTCATCATTACTTATGGGATATTAACTCCTCCCCAACAGGAAGTGCAAGAGGATCACCCAAGCAGAGCTGCTATATAGCACCTCCCCTCTACGTCACACCCAGTCATTCTCTTGCACCCAACTAATAGATAGGATGTGTGAGAGGACTGTGGTGATTAAACTTAGTTTTTTATATCTTCAATCAAAAGTTTGTTATTTTAAACGGCACCGGAGTGTGTTGTTTCCTTCTCAGGCAGAATTTGAAGAAGAATCTACCTGAGTTTTTGTATATGATCTTATCAGACGTAACTAAGATCCGTTTGCTGTTCTCGGCCATTCTGAGGAGTAAGGTAACTTCAGATCAGGGGACAGCGGGCAGGTTCACCTGCAAAGAGGTATGTCGCAGTATATTATTTTCTAAGGAATGGAATTGACTGAGAAAATACTGCTAATACCGATATAATGTAAGTACAGCCTTAAATGCAGTAGTAGCAACTGGTATCAGGCTGATATGTATATATGTTTACACTTAAGTATTTCTGGGGAATGGCACTTCACTGGGAAAATACTGTATGCATATAACTTTTAGCCTAACTTGCAGTGTGAGCGACTAGCAGCAGGCTTTTTAATGACATTTCATATATTAGATTTTAAACTTTTACTGGCATGTTAAATCGTTTAATTATCTGAGGTACTGAGGGTTTTATTTTCCACATGGCTGTCGTTTGTTTTAAATTAAAGCAGTTTACTGAGCTTCCCTCACTGTTGTAGTGTGAGTGGGAGGGGCCTATTTTGGCGCTTTTACTACGCATCAGAAATTCAGTCACAGTCTGTCTTTTTCTCCCAGCATGATCCAGGACGTCTCCACAGAGCTCAGGGGTCTTCAAAACTAGTT
Organism: Bombina bombina; assembly: GCF_027579735.1. NCBI lineage: Eukaryota > Metazoa > Chordata > Amphibia > Anura > Bombinatoridae > Bombina > Bombina bombina. Next base: position 769,335,298 of record NC_069502.1, read on the forward strand.
TTGAGGGAGGTAATCACTCACAGCAGACCTGTGAGACTGTGCTTGACTGTGATAAAAACGCTTATATTTTCAATTGTTATACGTTTTTTTCTGATATTAAGGGTTAATCATCCATTGCTAATGAGTGCAATCCTTTGCTAAATTTGGTTTCTATAACTAATCCGGTTCATGGTTATTCAATTGTGACAGTTTTTTGTGTGCTTCTTAAAGGCACAGTAACGTTTTTACATATTGCTTGTAAATTTAGTTGAAAAGTATTTCCAAGCTTGCTAGTCTAATTGCTAGTTTGTTTAAACATGTCTGACACAGAGGAATCTCTTTGTGCAATATGTTCAAAAGCCAAGGTGGAGCCCAATAGAAATTTATGTACTAATTGCATTGATGCTACTTTAAATAAAAGTCAATCTGTACATGTTAAGCAACATTCACCAGACAACGAGGGGGAAGTTATGCCGACTAACTTGCCTCACGTGTCAGTACCTGCATCTCCCGCTCAGGAGGTGCGTGATATTGTAACGCCAAGTACATCAGGGCGGCCATTACAAATCACTCTACAAGACATGGCTAATGTTATGACTGAAGTTTTGTCTAAATTGCCAGAACTTAGAGGTAAACGAGATCACTCTGGGATGAGAACAGAGTATACTGATAATGCTAGGGCCATGTCTGATACTGCGTCACAATTTGCAGAGCATGAGGACGGAGAGCTTCATTCTGCGGGTGACGGATCTGATCCAAATAAACTGGATTCAGACATTTCAAATTTTAAGTTTAAGCTGGAAAACCTCCGTGTATTGCTAGGGGAGGTGTTAGCGGCTCTGAATGATTGTAACACAGTTGCAATCCCAGAGAAAATGTGTAGGTTGGATAAATATTTTGCGGTACCGACGAGTACTGACGTTTTTCCTATACATAAGAGACTTACTGAAATTATTACTAAGGAGTGGGATAGACCCGGTGTGCCTTTCTCACCCCCTCCTATATTCAGAAAAATGTTTCCAATAGACGCCACCACACGGGACTTATGGCAAACGGTCCCTAAGGTGGAGGGAGCAGTTTCTACTTTAGCTAAGCGTACCACTATCCCGGTGGAGGATAGCTGTGCCTTTTCAGATCCAATGGATAAAAAGTTAGAGGGTTACCTTAAGAAAATGTTTGTTCAACAAGGTTTTATATTACAACCCCTTGCATGCATTGCGCCTGTCACGGCTGCGGCAGCATTTTGGTTTGAGTCTCTGGAAGAGACCCTTGACTCAGCGACATTAGATGAGATTTCACTCAAGCTTAAAACCCTTAAGCTAGCTAATTCATTTATTTCTGATGCCGTAGTACATTTAACTAAACTTACGGCTAAGAACTCCGGATTCGCCATTCAGGCACGCAGAGCGCTGTGGCTAAAATCCTGGTCAGCTGATGTAACTTCTAAATCGAAATTACTTAACATACCTTTCAAGGGGCAGACTTTATTCGGGCCCGGTTTGAAAGAAATTATCGCTGATATTACGGGAGGTAAAGGCCATGCCCTGCCTCAAGACAGAGCCAAACCCAGGGCTAGACAGTCTAATTTTTGTGCCTTTCGTAACTTCAAGGCAGGAGCAGCTTCAACTTCCTCTGCTCCAAAACAAGAAGGAGCTGTTGCTCGCTACAGACAAGGCTGGAAACCTAACCAGGCCTGGAACAAGGGCAAGCAGGCCAGAAAACCTGCTGCTGCCCCTAAGACAGCTTGAAGTGAGGGCCCCCGATCCGGAAACGGATCTAGTGGGGGGCAGACTCTCTCTCTTCACCCAGGCTTGGGCAAGAGATGTCCAGGATCCCTGGGCGTTGGAGATCATATCTCAGGGATATCTTCTGGACTTCAAAGCTTCTCCTCCACAAGGGAGATTTCACCTTTCAAGGTTGTCAACAAACCAGATAAAGAAAGAGGCGTTTCTACGCTGTGTACAAGACCTTTTACTAATGGGAGTGATCCATCCAGTTCCGCGGTCGGAACACGGACAAGGGTTTTACTCAAATCTGTTTGTGGTTCCCAAAAAAAGAGGGAACCTTCAGACCAATATTGGATTTAAAGATCCTAAACAAATTCCTAAGAGTTCCATCATTCAAGATTGAAACTATTCGGACAATCTTACCCATGATCCAAAGAGGTCAGTACATGACCACAATGGATTTAAAGGATGCTTACCTTCACATACCGATTCACAGAGAGCATTACCGGTATCTAAGGTTTGCCTTCCTAGACAAGCATTACCAGTTTGTAGCTCTTCCCTTCGGGTTGGCTACGGCTCCAAGAATCTTTACAAAGGTTCTGGGCTCTCTTCTGGCGGTACTAAGACCGCGAGGAATTTCGGTAGCTCCGTACCTAGACGACATTCTGATACAAGCGTCAAGCTTTCAAACTGCCAAGTCTCATACAGAGTTAGTACTGGCATTTCTAAGGTCGCATGGGTGGAAAGTAAACGAGGAGAAGAGTTCTCTCTTACCACTCACAAGAGTTCCCTTCTTGGGGACTCTTATAGATTCTGTAGAAATGAAAATTTACCTGACAGAGGACAGGTTAACAAAGCTTCTAAATGCTTGCCGTGTCCTTCATTCCATTCAACACCCGTCAGTGGCTCAATGCATGGAGGTAATCGGCTTAATGGTAGCGGCAATGGACATAGTTCCTTTTGCACGCCTGCACCTCAGACCGCTGCAATTGTGCATGCTAAGTCAGTGGAATGGGGATTACTCAGATTTGTCCCCTACGCTGAATCTGGATCAGGAGACCAGAGATTCTCTTCTATGGTGGCTTTCTCGGGCCACATCTGTCCAGGGGGATGCCCTTCAGCAGGCCAGACTGGACAATTGTAACTACAGACGCCAGCCTACTAGGTTGGGGCGCTGTCTGGAATTCCCTGAAGGCTCAGGGATCATGGACTCAAGAGGAGAGTCTCCTTCCAATAAACATTCTGGAATTGAGAGCAGTTCTCAATGCCCTTCTGGCTTGGCCTCAGTTAGCAACTCTGAGGTTCATCAGGTTTCAGTCGGACAACATCACGACTGTGGCTTACATCAACCATCAGGGAGGGACAAGAAGTTCCTTAGTGATGATGGAAGTATCAAAGATAATTCGCTGGGCAGAGTCTCACTCTTGCCACCTGTCAGCGATCCACATCCCAGGAGTGGAGAACTGGGAGGCGGATTTCCTAAGTCGCCAGACTTTTCATCCGGGGGAGTGGGAACTTCATCCAGAGGTCTTTGCCCAAATACTTCGACGTTGGGGCAAACCAGATATGGATCTCATGGCGTCTCGCCGGAACGCCAAGCTTCCTCGTTACGGGTCCAGGTCCAGGGACCCGGGAGCGGTCCTGATAGATGCCTTGACAGCACCTTGGACCTTCAGGATGGCTTATGTGTTTCCACCCTTCCCGATGCTTCCTCGTTTGATTGCCAGGATCAAACAGGAGAAAGCATCAGTGATTCTAATAGCGCCTGCGTGGCCACGCAGGACCTGGTATGCAGATCTAGTGGACATGTCATCCTGTCCACCTTGGTCTCTGCCTCTGAGACAGGACCTTCTAATTCAGGGTCCTTTCAAACATCAAAATCTAATTTCTCTGAAGCTGACTGCATGGAAATTGAACGCTTAATTTTATCAAAGCGTGGATTTTCGGAGCCAGTAATTGATACCTTAATACAGGCTAGGAAACCTGTTATCAGGAAAATTTACCATAAGATATGGCGTAAATACTTACACTGGTGCGAATCCAAGGGTTACTCATGGAGTAAGGTTAGGATTCCTAGGATATTGTCTTTTCTACAAGAAGGTTTAGAAAAGGGTTTATCTGCAAGTTCTTTAAAGGGACAGATCTCAGCTCTGTCCATCCTTCTACACAAACGTCTGTCAGAAGTTCCAGACGTTCAGGCTTTTTGTCAGGCTCTGGCTAGAATTAAGCCTGTGTTTAAGACCGTAGCTCCACCGTGGAGCTTAAACTTAGTTCTTAACGTTTTACAGGGGGTTCCGTTTGAACCCCTTCACTCCATTGATATCAAGCTGTTATCTTGGAAAGTTCTGTTTTTAATGGCTATTTCCTCGGCTCGTAGAGTCTCTGAGTTATCAGCCTTACATTGTGATTCTCCGTATCTGATTTTTCATTCAGATAAGGTAGTTCTGCGTACTAAACCTGGGTTCTTACCTAAGGTAGTCACTAACAAGAATATCAATCAAGAGATTGTTGTTCCATCATTGTGTCCTAACCCTTCTTCAAAGAAGGAACGGCTTCTGCACAATCTAGATGTAGTCCGTGCCCTGTAATTTTATTTACAGGCAACTAAAGATTTTCGACAAACTTCTTCCCTGTTTGTCGTTTATTCTGGACAGAGGAGAGGTCAAAAAGCATCTGCTACCTCTCTATCCTTTTGGCTTCGTAGCATAATACGCTTAGCCTATGAGACTGCTGGACAGCAACCTCCTGAAAGGATTACAGCTCATTCTACTAGAGCTGTGGCTTCCACTTGGGCCTTTAAGAATGAGGCCTCTGTTGAACAGATTTGCAAGGCTGCAACTTGGTCTTCTCTTCATACTTTTTCCAAATTTTACAAATTTGACACTTTTGCTTCCTCGGAGGCTGTTTTTGGGAGAAAGGTTCTTCAGGCAGTGGTTCCTTCCGTATAGAGATCCTGCCTGTCCCTCCCGTCATCCGTGTACTTAGCTTTGGTATTGGTATCCCATAAGTAATGATGACCCGTGGACTGACTACACTTAACAGGAGAAAACATAATTTATGCTTACCTGATAAATTCCTTTCTCCTGTAGTGTAGTCAGTCCACGGCCCGCCCTGTTTTTTAAGGCAGGTCTAAATTTTTAAATTATACTCCAGTCACCACTGCACCCTATAGTTTCTCCTTTCTCGTTTGGTTCTCGGTCGAATGACTGGGTGTGACGTAGAGGGGAGGGGCTATATAGCAGCTCTGCTTGGGTGATCCTCTTGCACTTCCTGTTGGGGAGGAGTTAATATCCCAGTAATGATGACCCGTGGACTGACTACACTACAGGAGAAAGGAATTTATCAGGTAAGCATAAATTATGTTTTTAAGCACCCTGATAGCTGCTGTTGGAATATGGAGTGCATTTAAACTTATATATAATCCAGGGAGAAGCATTTTGTATATATATATATATATATATATATATATATATATATATATATATATATATATATATATATATATATATATATATATATATATTTATATACACACACATGCATACATATAGGCCTAGAATATTTGCACTCCACTCGTAATACAAGTGCACGGAAATGCATGGAAGCTTTGCACTCACGTGCGCTTCCATAGGCTCCAATGGGAGCCTTGTTCTCATGCCAATAGACACGGCACAGAACTTGGTGCAGCCAAAGAGGTAAGTTGCGCAGCGTTGTGCAGCATATTTAAAATATATATTTATATGAATATATACATACATTTTTATGTGTATATACACATAGTAACACATTAATATATATGTATATAAGCATATGCATATATATTTACAGTTTAAACACAGTCCCCATAGATCGCTATGTAAAGGCACACCCGCTCACTTTAACCCCTTATAACTGCTTCGTGCAGTTATTTACCTAAAAATAATAAAGATGCTCATCATTTTTATTTAATAAAATGAACAGTCAACTTTATTTTGGGGGAAAGTGGGGGACATTTATTTTATTAACCAGAGGTCTGATTGCTACAGCAATTGACAGCATTTTGATGATAATATTAATGGTAGTTAAAACATTTACTAAAAAATCATACATTCATGTTGTTTGACCTCAAGTATTTTATGAGCTTCTTTTAAGAGCTTTCATGACATAATTCAATGATTTCAATCCACAAATCTTAAAATGCTGGCAGCTAAACAAAGTAGCTCCAGAAAGATTTATATGAACAGTATAAAAATATGAAAGAAACTTCCACACAAAAAAATTAAATACATATTTTCAATTATGCTGGGAACAAACCAATCACTCTCTAATTTGTCACAAATAAAGTAAGATAAATACTAATGGTATTTTCACAAGTGTCTAATGTAATACTAAAATTTTATTATAATTGAAGTAAATCTGTTCAAAAACATAAAGGATTTTTCCTTTTTGAATATGCTTCAGAATAATTTATTGGGGTTGACAATGTTATATGTCCATTCAGGTAATAAGAAACTCTATGCTACTGGAGGTATTAGAAACAGTGATACCAACAACGTGCAGCAATATGGTGCCCACAATTTCCAGAAAACCTCTGCATATTTTACTTTAACTGTGTTAGTTGAGACCCTCTTTAAAAATATAGCCAAATCTAAGCTATTTCACAGTAAGTCCACACTTTGGGGCCGATTTATTAATGTGCGGACGGACATGATCCACTCTGGCGGATCATGTCTGCCGCACATCGATAAAATGCCGACAGCATACGCTGTCAGCATTTATTATTGCACAAGCATTTTACTAAAAATGCTTGTGCAATGCGACCCCCTGCACATTCGTGTGGCCAATCAACCCAATCGTATGTTATTGGGCGGATTGCTGTTCACCGCCTCAGATGTAGCGGATGAATTAAGGAGCATCGGTCTTAAGACTGCTGCTTCTTAACTCCTGTTTCCGGCGAGCCTGAAGGCTCACGCGGAAACAGGTGCATTCGGCACAATACGGGCCTTAATAAATCGACCCCTGAGTGATAAAGATTTATAACTGGCATGCCTGTCAGGAAGTCTTGACATATTTTATAGTATATGGAATCCACCTCCTTGTTTGATGTCTTAAAGAGACACTAAAACTAAAAAATGAAAAGCCAGTAAAATGTTGCTTGCTTTGCCTGGAATTATTTTTTTCCTTGACCCTATAAAATTTGTAAAGTGCATATGTCAGGCTTCAGAACTCTGACCCTACAACATGTGACACAGTGATTGATAGATCAGTGCAGGAGCTCATAGATAACTATCTGGAAAGCAAAGAAGATTTTGGGGCATATTTATCAAGCTCAGTATGGAGCTTGATGCCCCGTGTTTCTGGCGAGTCTTCAGACTTGCCAGAAACAGCAGTTATGAAGCAGTGGTCACAAAGACCGCTGCTCCATAACCTGTCCGCCTGCTCTGAGCAGGCGGACAGACATCGCCGGAAATCAACCCGATCGAGTACGATCGGGTTGATTGACACCCCCCTGCTGGCGGCCCATTGGCCGCGAGTCTGCAGGGGGCGGCGTTGCACCAGCAGCTCTTGTGAGCTGCTGGTGCAATGCTGAATACGGCAAGTGTATTGCTCGCCGTATTCAGCGAGGTCTGGCGGACCTGATCCGCACTGTCGGATCAGGTCCGCCAGACCTTGATAAATAGGGGCCTATAGGTAAAAATACTCAAGAGGCTTTTTTAAAGGGTATGGCCCTGGCATGCTCTAGTATGGCAATTTTTGCTGACAAAATGCCTGCTTATAAAACTTAAGTTTTTAATATATATTTTTGGAATGTAGTGCTTATTTGCTTATACATTATATCCACATTTAATAATATATATTAATATCCACCTTTTGAGTAGATTTGTTGTGAAAGAATGTCTCCTGAAACTATTGTAACATTTAGGAGCACCAAAGAGAGGCCTATTTTTTTTTAATCCAGTTAGGTGACCAGATAACAAATTGTCTTATATTCTAGATAATTATATCTATTAAAGGATATCCATTTGAAAGCCGGGTCTCTACAGCTGGTACATAGACAGTATTTTTACTTGACATATGCATCAACCAATAGGAGCAATTCATATTAATGTAGAAACAGGATTAGGTAGATTATATTACTGTTGTTAAAGGGACATAAAACCCAAAGTTTTTATTTCATCATTCAGATAGAGCTTACAATTTTAAACAACTTTACAATTTACTTTTATTATCTCATTTGCTTTGTTCTCGTGGAATCCTTTGCTTGAAAAGAATACCTACGTAGGCTTATGACCCGGAAGCTAGCTGCTGATTGGTGGCTGCACATTTATGCCTCTTGTGATTGGCTTACATATGTGTTCACCTAGTTCCCATTAGTGCATTGCTGCTCTTTCAATAAAGGATACCAAGAGAATGAAGCAAACTTGATAACAGAAGTAAATTGGAAAGTTGCTTAAAATTGTATGTTATATCTAAATAATGAAAGAAACAATTTGGGGTTTATGTCCCTTTAAGCATTAGTTGTACAGTATATTAAAATACATACATAATAAATCTTAGACAAAAAAAATAAACTGATACAATTGTAAAGAGATATAATATATGTCACAACAACAAGATTTAATCATAAGTATAAAGCATTTTAGTAAATTGTTTAAATTGGAAACCATTATAAAGAGAAATTGAAATTTTAAAAATATATTATTGATGTTTTAAAGGGATAGCATAGAACTAAATCATAGATATGGTACAGAGTGGTATGGAACAATAACACTGTTTAACACTAAGTAGTTTGAGGAAGCCCAATGTATAGTGATGTAACGAAAACTTAATCCAAAATTAAAAAAAGCAATATTGCCCTAACTAATGTCCTGGCACACTATTAACCCCTAAACTTCCATACATTGCATTTAACCCATAAACTGCCAAAAAAACATTGGAATAACCCTTCAAAGCTAAAACCCCTAAATACTATTAACCCCCTAGTCACCACAACCCAAAGCATAACAAATCTCATTATTATCCTATAACCACTACATCTCCAAACACAAACCCTCTTCTGCTATGAAAACCCTAACCTGTGCAACCTCACTGCTAAAAACCCAAGCTATTAACCCACTAACTGCCACAAGATCTAATGTAAACCTGCCAACACAATTAACCCCCTAACAGCTAGACCCACCAACTGTAACCCACCTATGTTATTACACCCTTAACCATCACAACAACCAATGTTATAAAACAAAACAAAGCTCCACTATTAACCCCAAAACCCACAAATCACTTCCTTAAAAAGCCCCTGCTATTAACTGCCTAAACTGTTTATAATCCCCCTCAGACTATGCCCACCCCAAGGTGCCCCCCACCTAAAATAACCCTTTTTTTCCTCACCTAAACTAAAACCTACAGTAAGACACCCCATGTAAAGTGACCCATACAGTTAGTTATTGTTAAACAATCCCTGAAGTTACATTTTAATCAAAAAGTTATTATTAAAAAAAAGCAAAAGCATCACATTAAAAAAGACCCTGTAGAAAAAAAAATACTTATTTTTTGCAGTGTTTATTGAGCTAACATGGTGAGGTGTCCTCTTCTTGCTTTCTGTCTAAGCTAAGGCATTTAACAGATTTTATATTTCTGTTTTGGCTGATGTATATTTTAAACCAAGTTAAGGGATTAATACACGTTCCTATTGGTTAATTTAAAGGGACAGTATACACTAAATTTCATATAACTGCATGTAATAGACACTACTATAAAGAAGAATATACACAGATACTGATCTAAAAATCCAATATAAACCTTTTACAAATTTACTTAAAAGCTCCCAGTTTAGCTCTGTTGATGAGGTTAGCCTGGGACACCCACTGAAAGGGGCAGGGAAAACAAAAAGAGCAGACACCACCCACCTTCCCTGCATTTGAAAAGACAGATAACATAAACAGGAGCCTGCAGGAGTCTATAAATGCGTGTATACATCTGACACTGTGGGGCTTGGTTAGGAGTCTGAAAATCAGCACAATGTTATAAAAAAAATAAGCAAAACTATACATTGCTACAAAAACACTTCCAGGTGAGCTATATAAATGGATCATCTACAAAACATGTATTCTAAATAAAATCTAGTGTACAATGTCCCTTTAACCAATCAGTAGGAAGTAAGCTATATCTATTTGCTGATCTGAATTTTCAGATCAACCAACAGGATCAAAGACCATTCCTATTGGATGATTTGAAATAAAAATTTCCAGAACAACTGTATACAACCTATAAAATGACCAAGCTGACCTGGATCAGTATTTTGGATGCCAGGGTAATATTTTTTTTATTTCTGTAACTACTTTTTTTGATAATTATTGGGGTTTGGAGAGGTTTTAGGTAAGGGATCAATTTAGCTGAGGAGCCAATTAATTTACTAGTGGGGTAGGATTTCTAATGATTGGATCAGGTCATGTAGGGGTTAATAGCAAGAGGGAAATTTAGAGATGGGGCTAATGAGTTAATAGCAAAAGGGTATTTTTTTTTTTTACAGGAGGGGACTCTGGCAAACAGCCGGTTAATGGTGGAGGGTTTTTATTACTAGGGGCTATGGTGGTCAGTAAGATATCAGGGAATGCTTTTTTCAATGTTAGCTAGATGTTTAGACAGTTATTAGTTTGGGAGGGTTACAGTACAGGGTGTGGCAGCTAGAGGTTTTAGATTGATAGACAGACAGATAGATGATCGATAGATAGATATTACTCTTGTGGTGCAGTTACGGGTCAATAGCAAAAATGTTTTTGTGATGATGTGGCATTTATGTGGTTATTAGGTAAGGGGGGTTTACTTTTGGGGGTTCAGGTAGTTTGTGAGTTAGAGTAGAGCAGTTTTTGGAGATGAGGGTCTTGGGGTTTGGCAGATTGTACAATAATCATCTTATATATTAACCATTTGAGTGCCAACGACTGCTCTGAGCCGTCACAAATTGTCCCAGTCAGGTGCTGACGACGGCTCAGAGCAGTCACTAGCACTCACCCACCTTGAGGGCAATCTGGGGGCTCCCAGCTACACCCATCCCGGCGATCTGGCTTGAATAGTGAGAGGCATCACCGGTGCTTCACGATTCGTGCAATGACGTCACCGCGCAACTTTGTTTTAAATTAACAAAGGACAATATAGGGAAATGGGGGTATGCTGCTTAGAAGCCTGTATCTCAGGCATCTAAGCAGCTATAGACCCTTAAGACCCACCGTTGGAAAGGTAATCGCCGAACCTTTCCAACGTGGGGATCTGGAAAAAAAAGTTAAAAAGTAAAAAATAAATATATTTCAAAAAAGTTAAAAAAAAAGCTCAAATTTAGCTTAGCACCCAGGTGGGAAATGGCTTAGCAACCAAAGGGTTAAGCTTTCCATTATAAGTATAAAGTTAAAGTTTTTAACCAGTGATGTATAATACTATTTTTGCAGATTGCCTAGCAAGAAGTGGCATGTCACATGCTATCAGTATTGCACAACTTGTCATCTGGCTCTAGATGTTTTGAAAGCATTTGGACATAATTTTGTTGGCAGAATTTGTATTGGTTTTCAGGTCAATTAGGAATAGATATAGACATTTATCAAACAAGCACTGTGTTTAATGTAGCAGGGTTAGCTTTCTGAAGTCTGTAAAATGGACTTTCTTATGGGAATCCAATTTTAAATTAATGGAAAAAAGGCCAAAATAAATATTGTTGTTTTTTTACTCTGCAAAATTGTACATATTTATCGGGAATTGGAAAAGACTTTATGTCCCTATACACAATAATTAAATAGGGAACATTTCTTTTTACAAAAGTGAATAATACTAATAAAAATATAGAAAACATTTGAAGCTCTTATAACCTTAAAGTGGCATTAAAGTGAAGGTCATCTTCACTCAACTGCCCCACGGCATCGGATAAACTTTGCAAAATGAGGGTGGGTTTAATTCATAATTTTTTTTAGATTTCATTATTTTTTTAAATCGTTACCTTTTGAGCGCTCGGACGATAAGCGCAGCTCTCCCGTCCGGCATTTTGTCAAATTGATTGACAGATGAAGATTCTTAAAAGAACGAATCATTGTTTCCCCCTGGGCCGTGACATTTATGCAAAGGGACTGAACGCCCCAGGGGGGAAACAAGGATTCGTTCTTTTAAGAATCTTCATTTGTCAATCAATTTGACAAAATGCCGGGCGGGAGAGCTGCGCTTATCGTCCGAGCGCTCAAAAGTTAAAGATTTAAAAAAATAATGAAATCTAAAAAATTTGATGAATTAAACCCTCCCTCCTTTTGCACAGTTTATCCGATGCCATGGGGCAGTTGAGTAAAGATGACCTTCACTTTAACTAGAAACTTTTTTGTAATGTGTAAAGCACTGTAGTACTTTGATAATGCCTGTACATTTATTTGTTGCTGGTCTCCAAGCTGTCCCACTTGTCCCTGTTAGAATTAGTATTTTTATAAAAGGGCAGACAGGATGCAGTCTGCTGTGTTGAACAGAGCTCGCTACTGAAATAAGTTGTGAGTCCTAAGGGTGAAATGTGCATGTGTGGTGGGCACAGTCGTTTCAAATTGGATCTTATTATTGTTATTATTAGCATTTATTTGTATAGCACTGTAAAATTCCATAGCGCTGGATCTTGATGTACATTTAAATTTTGACTAAAATTTCCTTTAAGGGGATATGAAAACCAATTTTATACATATGTTACGGATAAAGTAAGATAAACGGTTCATCCTAGGATTACCCAGGTAAAACGGACATTACCCAAGCGGCTGTGATGTACTGTAATTCCCCCATCTACATATTTTTTTGCCTCCACCTGGGGTTTGAAGAGGGGCCCCCCACCGATCCTCTGGCATTCATCCCAAGTGAACCTTGGGTAATGAGGTTTACAAGGGGGGGGCTCGTCCCTCTTGAACCCCCCAGTTGGAGGCAAAAAAGATAGTGAAGACGAGAGGATTATAGTGCATCGTATATATGTTTGATGTAGTGACTCTGCATACATTGGGCTTTACTCACAGCCGCTTGGGTAATGTCCATTCTACCCGCTGGGTAATCCTAGGATTACCAATATATGACTTTACCCATAACATATATACAGGGAGTGCAGAATTATTAGGCAAATGAGTATTTTGACCACATCATCCTCTTTTTGCATGTTGTCTTACTCCAAGCTGTATATGCTCGAAAGCCTACTACCAATTAAGCATATTAGGTGATGTGCATCTCTGTAATGAGAAGGGGTGTGGTCTAATGACATCAACACCCTATATCAGGTGTGCATAATTATTAGGCAACTTCCTTTCCTTTGGCAAAATGGGTCAAAAGAAGGACTTGACAGGCTCAGAAAAGTCAAAAATAGTGAGATATCTTGCAGAGGGATGCAGCACTCTTAAAATTGCAAAGCTTCTGAAGCGTGATCATCGAACAATCAAGCGTTTCATTCAAAATAGTCAACAGGGTCGCAAGAAGCGTGTGGAAAAACCAAGGCGCAAAATAACTGCCCATGAACTGAGAAAAGTCAAGCGTGCAGCTGCCAAGATGCCACTTGCCACCAGTTTGGCCATATTTCAGAGCTGCAACATCACTGGAGTGCCCAAAAGCACAAGGTGTGCAATACTCAGAGACATGGCCAAGGTAAGAAAGGCTGAAAGACGACAACCACTGAACAAGACACACAAGCTGAAACGTCAAGACTGGGCCAAGAAATATCTCAAGACTGATTTTTCTAAGGTTTTATGGACTGATGAAATGAGAGTGAGTCTTGATGGGCCAGATGGATGGGCCCGTGGCTGGATTGGTAAAGGGCAGAGAGCTCCAGTCCGACTCAGACGCCAGCAAGGTGGAGGTGGAGTACTGGTTTGGGCTGGTATCATCAAAGATGAGCTTGTGGGGCCTTTTCGGGTTGAGGATGGAGTCAAGCTCAACTCCCAGTCCTACTGCCAGTTTCTGGAAGACACCTTCAAGCAGTGGTACAGGAAGAAGTCTGTATCCTTCAAGAAAAACATGATTTTCATGCAGGACAATGTTCCATCACACGCGTCCAAGTACTCCACAGCGTGGCTGGCAAGAAAGGGTATAAAAGAAGAAAATCTAATAACATGGCCTCCTTGTTCACCTGATCTGAACCCCATTGAGAACCTGTGGTCCATCATCAAATGTGAGATTTACAAGGAGGGAAAACAGTACACCTCTCTGAACAGTGTCTGGGAGGCTGTGGTTGCTGCTGCACGCAATGTTGATGGTGAACAGATCAAAACACTGACAGAATCCATGGATGGCAGGCTTTTGAGTGTCCTTGCAAAGAAAGGTGGCTATATTGGTCACTGATTTGTTTTTGTTTTGTTTTTGAATGTCAGAAATGTATATTTGTGAATGTTGAGATGTTATATTAGTTTCACTGGTAAAAATAAATAATTGAAATGGGTATATATTTGTTTTTTGTTAAGTTGCCTAATAATTATGCACAGTAATAGTCACCTGCACACACAGATATCCCCCTAAAATAGCTATAACTAAAAAGAAACTAAAAACTACTTCCAAAACTATTCAGCTTTGATATTAATGAGTTTTTTGGGTTCATTGAGAACATGGTTGTTGTTCAATAATAAAATTAATCCTCAAAAATACAACTTGCCTAATAATTCTGCACTCCCTGTATATATCTGCATATAAATCTCAAGCTAATCTTTGCTTTGAATACATTATTCTGTCTAGCCTTTATTTAGCATTCATGTCCTTTCAAGTTAGATCAACACAAGAATGATATGAACATGAATTTGAATCTATTGAATTATTATTATTTGGGTTTTTTTTCAACAGAGGGCCCTGTAGATACAAACCGAAATCCATGCTACCTAGGGACTCATGGATGTGACACAAACGCTATGTGCCGACCAGGTCAAGGAAACCAATTTACATGTGAATGCACCCCTGGCTTCCGAGGAGATGGAAGGACTTGTTATGGTAAAATTAATAATGACCTTTCTTGGTTGGATTTTTATTGCAATTGCATTGTCACTCTAAATTCTTATCACACCTTTAATCTATCATCCATATAGGGAGGGACATTTTTTTCAGCTTAATGGGACAGTAAAGTCAAAATTAAACCATGCAAATTTAAACATTTCTCCCATTAACTTCTCAAATTTACTTTG